>NW_024729765.1:0-37257 GCF_018991925.1 Homarus americanus | reverse complement strand
ATTACACATAGTCCAGTGTATGTGTAGTGAGGGACATCTACCTAAATGAGTTACAGAATGTGGAGTTGAGGCAAAAAAAAGTTGGGACATGTTTGAGATCATCAGTTGAGCCAAACGTTTATACTCAATATTGATTTAATGGTATTTTAGAGCGACCGAAAAATGTAAACAAAATGGCCGGCTAGGTGACACATACCTTACAAGAAATAAACATGAGAACGAACACACACACACACACACACACACACACACACACACACCAGTTTTACCCACATTATCACCAGACTATCGGCATACCTGGTCGGTGGACACCTGCCTCCTCCTCCTCCTCCTCACCTTGCTAATATGCTAATATGTTAATATGCTCTGGTATGTTCCAGTCTATTTAAGATATGCTCCCATCTATCTTAAAGAGCTTATGCTAGGTTGGTCTGATATGCTCCTCAAAGACTATGCTGATATACTCTTGTCATCTGATATGCCATTATGTTCATATCACTCAAAAGGATATACTAATATGTTCTGATATGTTGGTATGGTTCTGTCTCTCAGAGGGTGTGCTGATGTACTATAAGAGCATATGGGGTATGCTGATATATTTGGTTATGTAGCTAGGCTCATATCTCTCTTACAGGGTATGCTAATATACCCTGATATGCTTGCATCTATCTCTGAGCGTATACTGGTTGACTGTAATGACATAAGAGATATGCTGGTATGCTTCTAAGGGAATATGTTAACATACTCTAATAATAATTTGAAATGAGGTTAGCTATACCTTAGATTCAGGGGATATACTGATATGATATGAATTAACCTAGAAGTATACTGATATGTTCTCAAGGCATTCAGGGATCTGTTAGTATGCTTCGACATACTTTCGGAACAAGGTAAACTGGACCTTCAGAAGATAGGGTGATATGCTGACATATTCTGATGGATCTAAGAGAGTGGAAGACTATGAGAGCTAGTTAATATACTCAGGTATGTTGATATCCCTTCATGGCACTTGGGATATATGGTAATATACTCCGATGTGTCTCTTTGGATATACTGATATGCCACTAATGGGTCCCCAGAAAGCAGGAGACAAGTTGATCTGCTTCGAGGACACTAATCTGTATAATGATTTTTTCCCTGACTGTTAAGAAGCATACTGGTATATTTCAAATGTTGCTTAGTATTATAGTATACTTTGGGCTGTTCTGAACATATTTCACAGCTGATTTTCAGAAATATATGCTGCTGTCACTGGCTTGTTTATTCCGGAGACATTGATTATACTTTGAGTATGTTGATATGCTTTGTTACCAGTCAAGGAATATGCTGATATGTTCTGACACTTCTCAGTGATTACCCTGATATACTTAGATACCTGACAGTATTTATTGGAGTATAGTGTCCTATACTCTGATGTCATTCTAGTGATATGCTGATGAGCTGACATACCGCCTTATGTAACTGTGATATATTGAATCATATACATCCATTCCTCACGCTTAATATATATGATATTCTAAACAATGCTGATATTATTTATGTTATACCCTGATTATATACTAACATACTACAGTGTCATTTATAGTGTATGATATTAAACATTCGGGGTATACTTTGAGGTTATTTAGAGAATATGATGGCAAACGGTGATATACTCTGATGCCATATTTGGTATACACAGATATATTGATATAATTTATATAATATACCGATAGATATAACTAAATATCTGTGAAGTAAATCCTGTACTTTTTGATATACCATTCAGGGTGAAGGTATGCTAATATACCACGATAGCACCTGTCTCTCAGCGCTAATATACCCTGATGGCACACTTAACATCCTGGCGCCGGTCGTGGGGTATACTGATATGCTAAAGTCTTCTTCATCTTCTAATATCTCGACTTCAGCTTCGTAAACTGTGATTACTTAAACGTATTTAACGCTCGTTTACTTAACTTTTTTGTAGAATAAATGAATGTATATCCGGGGTTCTTCTGTTTCTTTGTCCATCTGATGTTTGCGTCCATGTTGAGGAGAACCACTTAGCAGGGCTCGCATTTTCCCATAATGTGTTACCTCAAGTTCCATAATTTGCACTTAGTGAAGCCACGATATCCCGCGTTATGTTGCCCGTCCTACTTCCTTCTGGGTTATGTGTCTTAAGTTGGTGAAAAAATTAAATTAAGGCTGAATTATTGTTAAATGTTAAGGTATTATAGTACTTGTCTGTCGTGTTGTTAATATAACATAGTTTCACCAGCAGTATGTACTCAAGAGCTTATTAACATCGTTGACGAGTCAGAGCCGCAACACTGAACCAATCTATATGAACATTAACACAAAAAATAAATTGTTACATTACATCGACTATCAACACATAACTTACAATACAAATTAATAAATAATTGTACCAGGCAGATAAAAATATTAGTTACAAAAAATTATGAAAATAGTCTTAATGTTCACGCCAGAACTTACCCCATAACAAAAGCCATACAACATTTTCCCAGTTAAGACTTCGTTAAATACAATCTCAAACTCCTTCTCAGAAACTGTGTGTTGGTGGTGTGCCACGTGTGGTGTGTGTGTGTGTGTGACAGCACCTTTGATTTATACAAATATTCACCCAAATGAATAACACCAAGTAATTCACCATGTTATTCACGACTCTTAGATCACTTGGCTTGCGTCTCTCAAAAGGTCGAGCCAGGGTCAGCTGATTCAGTAAACACCGCTCACATTAATAGGGACCTGCCACACTTTGCCATAAACAGATAAATTGTACCGGGAATTTTCCCCACACACACTCATCATTGTCACTTTATGTAACTTGCTGACAAAACCCATGACCCTTCAGGCCTTTTACGCCCTTAATGCATGAGTCATAAAGGCAAGCATGAACTCCGCATGCTTCCCAGTTGGGCACTGCAAACGCTTCTGCGCTTCACCTTGCACAGGATGTAAGGGGGTGCCCAATAAACTAGCCCCCTCGTGGGCAATCTGTAATCACTACCACTGTCTCGCGGCCCAGAGTAGTAGTTGGACATATCACTAGACAGGGAAATTCACACTTAACACAAGTGTTATCTCAAGGTCATATTCACAACACTTCCCTGGACAGAATTCATAATTTATTTTCTCATATTACATCTGTGTGTATACCTGCTACTAGATAAACAGAAAATGCCAAGAAGTGTTTACATCAAGCGCTGCCACTTAAGAGTTCCAAGAACTAAATTAAAACAATTAGTGTGTGTGTGTGCATGGTGTGAGTGTGCATGGTGTGTGTGTGTGCATGGTGTGAGTGTGCATGGTGTGTGTGTGTGTGAGTGTGCATGGTGTGTGTGTGTGCATTGTGTGTGTGTGTGTGTGTGTATATGGTGTGTGTTTGTTTGTTTGTATGGTGTGTGCATGGTGTGTGTGTGTGTGTTTGTGTATGTGTGTATGGTGTGTGTATGTGTATGGTGTGTGTATGTATGGTGTGTGTGATCGTGTGTGTGTGTGTATGTGTGTGTATGGTTTGTGCATGTACGGTGTGTGTATGGGTGTGTGTGATTGTGCATGGTGAGTGTGTGACTGTGTATGGGGTGAGTGTGTGTGTGTGTGTGTGTTTCCATTGCCATGAGGATATCATACAATTCTTAAAGCACTGGTCACATGGGCGCATTTTTTTTTAGCAATTTCTTGCCGGAAAGTTATTTCGAGCAATTTTCGAGAAATTCGAGCAAGTTTTTGAAGCATTTTTATTGACAATCGTGATAGTCAATTTCTTGACTATTTCGAGCAAGATTATCGGTTCAAACCCGGTTAATACCATATTTAATGACACGAAGCTTATTTATCGAGTATTTACCTTGGCTATATATAACATAGATCAATAACATTATGTATAAAATGCACAAACAGTTTTTTACGACACACTGAGTTTATTATTTGGGTGGTGTTTTGGCGTGTTTGTTTACAAAACACAAGCCCATACAGCCGGTCATTCTCCACACACTAACAACCCTCCCTACTGTAACTACGATAGATGAACCAGTCTATATTAAACACTCGTTCCTCCTCCTCGCCAGCCACTTACGAGTCCCCAATAGTTTTTCTTCGCTTTCTCTCATTTCTTTTTAATAATAACAATAATACCAAGGATAGCTGCTGCGTCGTCTGCATTGTTGTTGTGATGTTCCGTCTCCCTTCTACTCGCACAGCGGCGTTAACTTTTTTCTTGCTGTAGTAACTGAACCAAGAGCCACTCGTGTGACCACATTTGGAAGAAATTACTCGTAATTTCTTGCTCCAAATTAATTGCTCATCAAAGGGATCGTGTGACCGTAACTTAAGTCACCCATTAAGAAAAACTGTAAATACTGATTCACAAAACTTAAGGATAATTTCTGACTTGGAACCATCGGTGTAATGCAGAAAACAGTTATTGTATTCTAAAACCTACCCAAGAAATCTTTTACCCACTTACGATATAATTCTTTTCGATTCCATCAATAGATGTTATTTTACTTTTTTATACGTATTTTTATTTTAGTAATTTATAAACTATTTTCTTTATATACTTCATTACCTTTTAGTGTAATGAAGAGAATGAATTACAGAAGGTTTTTATAATTATATTGCGAACAATATTTTTCCTCTCAATAAATAAACAATGACGATGATCTTGTTTACAATATGGAGCTTGATGTCTTACTCCATGTTCGTTTATTACATTTTCTGCCATACCCGACTGTTCTTTTCTTTCTTGTGGTGAAGGTTTTTGACAATTGATAAATATATATATATATATAAAGTTGAGTTAAGAATAATGACTCTGATATTATAGCCATTAGGTCCTGAATAATAAGTGGTGTCTAAGTGAACAAATGTATGATGTCTTCAATTACCAGCGTAGTGTGGGGTAACAGTGGGGGTAGAAGCGAAGGGTAGGAGTGAAGGGTGGGAGTAAGCCGTGGGAGTAAGGGGTGGGAGTAAGGGGTGGGAGTAAGGGTGGGAGTAAGGGGTGGGAGTAAGGGGTAGGAGTAAGGGGTAGGAGTAAGGGGTGGGAGTAAGGGGGTGGGAGTAAGTGGTGGGAGTAAGGGGTGGGAGTAAGGCATGGGAGTAAGGCGTGGGAGTAAGGGTGGGAGTTAGGGGTGTGAGTAAGGGGTGGGAGTGGGAGGCGTGGGAGTAGGGCGTGGAGGCAAGGAGTAGGTGGGAGTAAGGGTGGGAGGCGGGTGGGAGTAAGACGTGGGAGGCGTGGGAGTATGTGTGGAGTAAGGGTGGGAGGGTGGGAGTAAGGGTGGAGAAGGGTGGGAGTAAGGGTGAGTAAGGGTATAAGGGTAGGAGTAAGGGTGGGAGTAAGGGGTGGGAGAATGGTGGGAGGGTGGGGAGTACACATGGGAGTAAGCAAGGGAGGCGGGTGGGAGTTAGGGGTGTGAGTGGGTGGGAGGCGGGGTAGGAGCATGGGTGGGAGCATAAGGGGAGTATGGGTGAGCACAGAGGAGTATAAGGGAGTATGGTGGAGAAGGAGTATAAAAGGAGAAGGGCAGGAGCAAGGTGGGAGCAGGTGGAGAAGGTGGGAGTACATGGAAGTATAGGGGATTAAGGGGTGACTAAGGGGTGAGCAAGGGAGGATAAGGGTGGAGAAGGTAGCAGGAAGGGGTGGCAGTGTATAGAGCATATAAGTGGGAGCATGGGCACGAGAGGTAAACAAGGGTGGAAGCAAGGGGTGGGAGTAAGGGGTATGAGTAAGTGGTAGGAGTAAGTGGTAGGAGTAAGGGATAGAAGTAAGGGGTAGAAGTAAGGGGTAGGAGTAAGGGGTAGAAGTAAGGGGTAGAAGGAAGGGGTGGGAGCAAGGGGTGGGAATAAGGGGTGGGAATAAGGGGTGGGATTAAGGGGTGGGAGTAAGGGGTAGGAGTAAGGGGTAGGAGTAAGGGGTAGGAGTGACGAGTAAGAATGTGGGACAAGAGGGAGGGGTAGCAGTGGGGGGTAGGGTTAGGTTACAAACTTCTATTTACTTCATCATCTGTATCCTGCTGGTGATGTTCTCTCTTTAAACAATTTGTAAAATAAATAAATAAATGGTCAGGTGTAAATGGTAAGAATTTAACAGAGTAATACTGAGGTATTACAAGAAAGAACTAAAAACTGTCCACTGTGTGTATCAACATTTTATAAAAGTATTTGTGAAGCTGTAAAATACTTAGATATAAACTTTTAATTCAACTCTGTAATAAAAATAATTGCAATAATGAATCTAAACAAGAAAGGAACTGGGTGAAAAAAATCTACAAAATACTAAAAATATAAAAAAGAAGAATTACAGTAAAACCTGAATCATTGTAATAAACATTATTAAACTTTTCGTTGTTATGACCTAAAACAAACAAGGAAGACTCGTCTAGATTTTCGCTCTGTGAATTAACTCCTTGGATCGCTTTTGGGCAACAGGGGAGTTACTCCGACTTATTCCGTGAAAATATTCCCAACCGTCCATAGAATCCGTTACAGTTTCCTTTATAGTAAGTGACTCACAAATGATTAATATTCCCATTCACCAATACTTTATTATATCAGAGAACAGTGCAGAGATAAGCTGGCCAATGAGCGATGGTCAAAGATAATACAGATTTAATACTGGATTGATAAATACAGCTATAGTGATTTGTTTCATGTTACAGTAATAATAAACTTTATCAAATGTTATAACTACCAAAGTGTTATTTTCGTGATCGATACCCTGCTGCCAGGATTATAACATCGTTTAAAAGTTCAGTAAATATATCATGCAGATTAAAACCTAACCTAGTGTATCGTAACCTAACTTAGCCTTTCCTAAGCTAACTTAGACTATCCTAAACTAGCCTAACCTATCCTAATCACACCAAACCTAACCTATCCTAAATTTATATATCATCAACAGATTTATAGATATGTTGGAGAAATAATTATCAAAAGTTTGTTGTCTCTGCAAATGTATTTTTAAAAAAAGAAATGAAATTAAAACTTTCTAGAGAACTCAATTGTGTCATGAGCGTTGCGGCTTGGTTAGGTTAGGTAACATTAGGTTAGGTTAGATAAGGTAAGGTAAGATTAGGTAAGGTGAGGTAGTGTTAGGGTTAAATACATTTTACTAATTTTGCATCAAAATAATCACGACTGAAGGTATCGGATAAAAAACCTCTGAATATAATTTTTTTTCTGAGAAAAAAATTTCTTTACCACTTATTTTTTGCCCCACTTTTTTTATTAAGTTTGATGAACTTAGATTAGGTTAGGTATTATTTAACTCTGAGTCATGGGTACTTATTGGATACTTGGCAGAATAACTTGTTATAACTTGGTCTTAACAAAGGCGGAGTCTAAGCAAAAATGTTCACTTGACCTCATATTTGGATTTCATTACTGAAGGATATTTACAGCTATACCACATTAATAAGGTCTATCTGCAAGTTTATTCAGTCATAAAAAAAAATATACCCTAAATGTGGATAATAAAAATCTTCTATTTTGGTACAAATTACTTGAAAAGCTGTAAGAAGACAAAAGCTGCATCTCTTCCATAAAGCGAGAAATAGAACAGCCAAGCCTCTTCTTGTCGTAAAAAAAAACTAATATTGTATTTTAGTATGTTGATGTACAAAACATTTTCTTCATTATTCTATGATAAAACAAGTCTAACAGGCATTATTAAAACATATATTATTAATTTTTTTTTCATGCAATCCGGAAATAGCGACTACTATATCCAGGTTGATCGTGTTGAGGTCCTGTAAGTTACAGGCTAGATTACGAGCTCACTTACGGAGTTCGATGCCAAATATTTGTTTTGAGAATCCTGATCGGAGACTGTAAGTCCAGTTACTTGGTAAACAAGTAGATACAGTGAAATAAACTGCTGTACCTAAATATTATGTAACTCAAAATATATTCCAAAAACAGCACGTTTACAGATGAAAATAAAAAAAAGCATAAATAATACAAACAAAATCAATTAATATGTTTTTTATTACAGTATTTTTAAATATCAGAAGCGTAGGTTCAGCGCTTCTTTTGTGTCTTTTTCCCAGTGAAGATGTAGTCTCCCCATGGCAGGTACTGGTCCTTTTGTACACTGCAGAAAGTGGTAGTTTCCTTCTTCTTCTTGTTGTTTTGGGTCTTGTTGTTTTGGGTCTTAGTGTGTTTTGTGGTCTGCAGTTTGTTAGATCGGGGGCCCTTCTCCTTCATCTGGCAAGGCTTCACCTCCACCTTAGTCATCTTCGATACAGTGCGTCGGAACACCATTGTGATGTACTGACACTAACAGCTCTCTCACTGAGGTCAAATCAAAATTTGACCATACAGAAAGAATTACGGTTTAATAAGGTTGGAATTTAAAGAAATTGACAACAAAATAAAGCTCTGTTTATCACTATAGTAAAGAGGGATGGTGTTTCTAAAGATGATGGATGGTGTTATAATATGTAGTGATGATGGATGGTGTTATATGTAGTGATGAAGGATGGCGTTATATTGTAGTAATGATGGATGGTGTTATATGTAGTGATGATAAGAGGGTAATATATGCAGTGATGATGGATGGTGTTATATATATATATATTGATGATGCATGATGTTATATGTAGTGTTGATGGTTGGTGTTATATGTAGTGATGCTGGATGGTGTTATATGTAGTGATGATGGATAGAGTTATATGTAGTGATGATGGATGATGTTATATGTAGTGATGATGGGTGGTGTTATATGTAGTGTTGTTGGATGGTGTTATATGTAGTGATGATGGATGATATTATATGTAGTGATGATAGGATGGTTCTATATGTAGTGATGATGGATGGTATTATGTAGTGATGATGGATGGAGTTATATGTAGTGATGATGGATGATGTTATATGTAGTGATGATGGTTGGTGTTATATGTAATGATGTCGGATGGTGTTATATGTCATGATGGATGGTTCTATATGTTGTGATGGTGGATGGTGTTATATGTAGTGATGATGGATCGTGTTATATGTAGTGATGATGGATAGTATTATATGTAGTGATGATGATGGTTGGTGTTATAAGTAGTGATGATGGATGTTATATGTAGTGATGAAGGATGGTGTTAGTGAAGATTGTGGAGTGAGATGTAGTGAAGATTGTGAAGTGAGATGTAGTGAAGATTGTGAAGTCAGATGTGGTGAAGATTGTGAAGTGAGATGTAGTGAAGATTGTGAAGTGAGATGTAGTGAAGATTGTGAAGTGAGATGTAATGAAGATTGTGAAGTGAGATGTAGTGAAGATTGTGAAGTGAGATATAGTGAAGATTGTGAAGTGAGATGTAGTGAAGATTGTGAAGTGAGATGTAGTGAAGATTGTGAAGTGAGATGTAGTGAAGATTGTGAAGTGAGATGTAGTGAAGATTGTGAAGTGAGATTTAGTGAAGATTGTGATGTGAGATGTGGTAAAGATTGTGAAGTGAGATGTGGCGAAGATTGTGAAGTGAGATGTGGTGAAGATTGTGAAGTGAGATGTGGTGACGATTGTGAAGTGAGATATGGTGAAGATTGTGAAGTGAGATGTAGTGAAGATGTGAAGTGAGATGTAGTGAAGATTGTGAAGTGAGATGTAGTGAAGGTTGTGAAGTGAGATGTAGTGAAGATTGTGTAGTGAGATGTAGTTAAGATTGTGAAGTGAGAGGTAGTGAAGATTGTGAAGTGAGATGTAGTGAAGATTGTGAAGTGAGATGTAGTGAAGATTGTGAAGTGAGATGTAGTGAAGATTGTGAAGTGAGATGTAGTGAAGATTGTGAAGTGATATGTAGTAAAGATTGTGAAGTGAGATATGGTGAAGATTGTGAAGTGAGATGTAGTGAAAGATTGTGAAGTGAGATGTAGTGAAGATTGTGAAGTGAGATGTATTGAAGATTGTGAAGTGAGATGTAGTGAAGATTGTGAAGTGAGATGTAGTGAAGTTTGTGAAGTGGGATGTAGTGAAGATTGTGAAGTGAGATGTAGTGAAGATTGTGAAGTGGGATGTAGTGAAGATTGTGAAGTGAGATGTAGTGAAGATTGTGAAGTGAGATGTAGTGAAGATTGTGAAGTGAGATGTAGTGAAGATTGTGAAGTGAGATGTAGTGAAGATTGTGAATTGAGAAGTAGTGAAGATTGTGAAGTGGGATGTAGTGAAGATTGTGAAGTGAGATGTAATGAAGATTGTGAAGTGAGATGTAGTGAAGATTGTGAAGTGAGATGTAGTGAAGATTGTGAAGTGAGATGTAGTGAAGATTGTGAAGTGAGATGTAGTGAAGATTGTGAATTGAGAAGTAGTGAAGATTGTGAAGTGAGATTTGGTAAAGATTGTGAAGTGAGATGTGGTGAAGATTGTGAAGTGAGATTTGGTGAAGATTGTGAAGTGAGATGTGGTGAAGATTGTGAAGTGAGATATGGTGAAGATTGTGAAGTGAGATGTAGTGAAGATGTGAAGTGAGATATAGTGAAGATTGTGAAGTGAGATGTAGTGAAGATTGTGAAGTGAGATGTAGTGAAGGTTGTGAAGTGAGATGTAGTGAAGATTGTGTAGTGAGATGTAGTGAAGATTGTGAAGTGAGATGTAGTGAAGATTGTGAAGTGAGATGTAGTGAAGATTGTGAAGTGAAATGTAGTGAAGATTGTGAGGTGAGATGTAGTAAAGATTGTGAGGTGAGATGTAGTGAAGATTGTGAAGTGAAATGTAGTGAAGATTGTGAGGTGAGATGTAGTAAAGATTGTGAGGGGTGAACACAGAAACATAGAACATAAAAGTGGGATGCTGCAGGAGGCCGACTGGCCCCGCCACAGGGCAGATCCCTTTCACCCATCCAGCACTTCCATGTGCTATCAACTAGATGTGCAAAGGCTCCCTAAGCGTCCCGATCCTACTATAGCACTGAAGTAGCCTATTCCACATGTCACAACTCTATTTCAAGCCAGTGCTTGCCTATATCCTTTCTGAATCGGAATTTATCTAATTTAAGCCATTTGTTCTAGTTATTTCGTTATTACTGACTTCAGAGACATCTTCCATTTTACCCCTTGTTAATCCACTTACCCACTTGTACACCTCTATCATATCTCCCCTAACTCGCCTCTCCTAATGAATGTAAGCTAAGCTTTTCAGTCTTTCTTCTATATGGAGGTTTCTAATATTATGGATCATTTTTGTCATTCTTCTTTGTACTCTCTCCAAAGAATCTATGTCCATTCTATAATAAGGACACCATAACTGAACCGCATAATCCATGTGTGGCCTCACTAATGCTAGGTAAAGTTTCAAGATAATGTCAGCAGTTCTGTTACTCACAGACCTAGATATGAACCCAAGAATCCTGTTTGCCTTGTTGCGAACGCTAATACATTGTTTTCTAGGTTTCAAGTCGTTGCTAACAAATACACCTTGATTTTTTTCACAAACTGAGTTTTCTATTTCCGTGTTACCTAGTTTATACTTAACGTTTGTATTAGTCTTCCCTATCTGTAGTACCTTGCATTTATCACTATTAAAATTCATTTGCCAGTCTACTGACCACTCATGTAAGGTATCTAGATCTCTTTGAAGGTGTTCAAAGTCACTGTCTGAATTTATCACTCTCCCCATTTTGGTATCATCTGCAAATTTACTAATCCTACTAGTTATGCCTAAATCAAGATCATTAATGAATATAACAAACAGCAGAGGGCCTAATACGAATCCCTGGGGAACTCGCTTTTGGCCACTTTTTGATCTGACTTTAATCCATTTATGCTTTGACTCTTTGTTCCTACCAGTTAACCATGACCTAATCATTTTAATACTGATCCACCTATTCCATGTGCTTCTACCTTCATATCAATCTCTCATGAGGGACTCTATCAGATGCTTTACTGAAGTCTAAATAAATTACTTATCATATGACTTATCATTATCTACCTTCAAATGCTTCAAGAAAAAGCTAAGCAAATTTGGCCAGAACAAGAGCGTCCCTGGGTGAACCCGTGCTGAGAAGAATGAATTGATTGAATGTTTCAAGGTAGCTTCTGATTTTTGTAGCAATAATTGACTCTAGCAACTTGCCTATGATTGACGTGAGACTAATGGGACGGTAATTTGATGCTATTGATTTATCACCCTTTTTGAAAATCGGAACTACATTTGCAAGTTCCAAGCTTCTGGCACTAGGCCCGATTCTAATGACTTATTAAATAAAACTGATAATGGATTACTCAACTCATCTCTACATTCTTTTAATATTCTAGCATATACCTCGTCTGGACCAGGCGATTTATGAGCTTCAGTTTGTTAATTACTTTGGCCGTAGATTTTACTAATAATAGTGATATTCATCAACATATTTTCTATACTGTCGTTATATACCTTATGAACTTCTGGAAACTGTGCTAGGTTTTCATTTGTGAATACGGAGCGAAAATGACTATTTAACGTACTACACATTTCTAACTCATCATCAGTCATTTCTCCTGTCGTAGTTTTAAGGGGACCTATTGTATCTCTAACCTTTGATTTATACAGTTGATAAAAAGCTTTGGGGGTATATTTCGATTCGTTTGCTACCTTGATTTCATAATTTCTCTTTGCTTTCCTAATTTCTGTTTATACCTGTCTTGTTAGGTTCTGATAGTAACCAAGTAAGTGATTTTCGCCTTTCTTAACTTTTCTATATACTCCTTTCTTTTTCCCTAGAAGATCTAAGAGTCTATTATTCATCCATTTTGGTTGGTTCCGTATCGATCTGAATTTTCTTTTAGGGATGTGTTTATTTTGGGCATTATTGATTGTCGCAATAAATTGTTCATAAGTAGCTGCTAAATTAAATTCGGGGTTATCCCGTCCTAAGTTGACAGTTTCCGGAGGTGTGGGGGAGATTAATCTTTTGACCATAGGGTCATCCCTTAGGTCTCTCCTTATGCTACCATAATTAGCATTCCTAAAATCCGGGATCAAGGCCGAATTTTCCTTCTTTCTGCCATCCCATATTATGTTAAAATATGTGGCTTTATGATCACTGTTTCCTAGTTCGTCTCCAATCCCAACATCTTTTACTAGATTTTCATTATTACTGAGAACTAAATCGAGGATATTATTTCCTCTAGTGGGCAAGTTTATAAATTTATATATAAAACTATCCTGTACTACTTCTATAAAATCTTCAGATTCATTATCGCTAAGTTGATTTTTCCAATCTATGCCTGAAAAGTTGAAATCGCCTAGAATACATACATTGTTTCTATCAGATGCCTTCTTTATTTCCTCCCATAGCAATTTACCATCGTTCCTACTCAAATTAGGTAGTCTATATATAACACCAATGACTACGGATTCACTGCCCTCACCAATCTCTACCCAAATACTTTCATTGTCGCTATTTGTTTTAATGTTTGATTTATTGCAGCCTTTTAATGACACCCTGATATACACTGCTACACCGCCACCTCTCCTTCCTACTCTGTCAAATTTAAATAGGTTATATCCTGGAATATGAAATTCTGCTAAAAAATGCTTGCTGTTTGAATTTATCCATGTTTCCGTTATTGCAATTATATCTATGTTCTCTTTACTAACAATGGCCCTGAGCTGGTCCATTTTGTTACACAGGCTTCTACTATTAGTATAATAAACACTCAATATATTTCTTCCGTTTCTATCTGTTTTACATTTATTACTTTGATGTTTGTTATTATGACTAACTATATTTTCAGCATTATCTACTTCTGTTTCACTACTTCCCAGGACCTGCTTGTTTTTTGACTCCCATTTTCCCCGACCCCTCTCTACTGGCGAAACCCCCCCTTCGGAGTGACAATTTCACGCTCCAGGGATGCAGACAACGTCTTTACCCCCTCACGAGACAAGTGTACTCCGTCGCGACAGTACAGGTAGTCGTTGCCATAAAATCGTTGCCCGTCATCAATGAATGCCCAACCATTGTTTGCACAATGTTTTTCCAGTCGGCAATTAATAGCAATTGCCCTGGACAGCCATTCACGACCAACCCCTCTTCTAGGCAAGACACCACATACTATCGGGACCCCTCCCCTATCTCTAATCTTCCCCAGCGCCTCCCTATACCTCTTGAAAAGTTCCTCACTCCTAACCTTACCTATGTCGTTTCCCCCCACACTAAGACACACTACTGGATTGGTACCCTCCCCTGACAAAACTCTGTCTAACCTCTCGGCTACATGCCCTATCCCAGCCCCAGGAAAACATACCCTAGTCCTACGTTTCCTATCTCTCGCACAAAAAGCCCGATCCATAAACCTCACCTGGCTGAAGATTGTGAAGTGAGATGCAGTGAAGATTGTGAAGCGAGATGTAGTGAAGATTGTGAAATAAGATTATAAAGTAAACTGTAGTAATTGAGGTTAAACGAACGCGGGTTATTCTGTAGTGTATCCGTGTCTTGTTAACGTGGAACCAACATGGCGGTGGTTCTCAATATAGATACGTTATTTTGCCGGGAATTTCTGTCAAAACAAAATATGAATCAACCATATTTAGCCTAAATTAACCTAACGGCTTTATTATATATTCTAAGTTTTTTAAGTTGGATAGATCAGATCAGGTTAGGTTAAGTCAGGTTGGGTTAGGTTAGGTTAGTTTTGTTAATTTTGCCACTTAGAGGCTAGTTTATTGTGCCCCCCATACTCATCCTGTCAGCTGTAGCACAGAGAGATTACAAAGTGGTGTTAGATGAGGTAGGTGGTTAAGTTAAGTTTCAATAGGTTAGGTTAGATTATGTCAGGTTGGGTTAAGTTAGGTTAGGTAGGTAATAAGTAGATAGGTTATGTTAGGTAGGTGGGAAAGTTAGGTTTGATTAGGTTAGCTTATGTCAGACGGGGAGGTTAGGTTAGATTATGTCAGGTTAGGTTAGATTATGTCAGGTTAGGTCAGATTACGTCAGGTTAGGTTAGATTATGTCAGGTTAGGTTAGATTATGTCAGGTTAGGTTAGATTATGTCAGGTTAGGTTAGATTACGTCAGGTTAGGTTAGATTATGTCAGGTTAGGTCAGATTACGTCAGGTTAGGTTAGATTATGTCAGGTTAGGTTAGATTATGTCAGGTTAGGTTAGATTATGTCAGGTTAGGTTAGATTATGTCAGGTTAGGTTAGATTATGTCAGGTTAGGTCAGATTACGTCAGGTTAGGTTAGATTATGTCAGGTTAGGTAAGTAGGTAGAGGTGGGTAAAAAAGGTTAGGTTAGGTCGGCAGGTTTTAGTGTAGGAGCTTAAGTAATCCCGTAAAAATTTCATGTTAATTTTTGACACCATACATTATAATAATCCTTATAAACTATGTTAAGGAACTGTGGTGTCATTTTTTCTGAACGGTTTATTATAAGTTTTATGCCTTTAAAGAAGTTTTATTAAAGAGCGGCGTAATGAACCACAGATGTATTACCATTAAGTCCTAATTAACTTAAAACATGACTAATAACCTATGAACATGTAGTATTATATGATTACAATTTAACATAATATATCATGAATGCTGTTATAATATCATAAGTGTGTTACAAACATGGCTGCTCATATATGCCATCCTGTCTCTGGCAAAGAAGAGATTGCAGTAAGTAAAATTATTTGCTAAAGACAAATACTGGAAATTAAACATATACATATTACCATTATCTGAAAAGCTTAGAACCACCGTTTTATATTTATTAAAAGTTTGTAGTGTTATACATCATGTGTAAACAAGTCACAAGTTATTATTTACGACATTGCTTCAGTCCTCGTCATCAGAGTCTTCTGTGTACAACAGATTCCTTCACCTTGTTTAGGCATTTCTCATCATCTGCTTGACAGTTACACATCTCGGTGCATGTCATGCTATTCTTTCTGATTCTTTCTGTATGAACATGACAATGATCCACATTTCCTGACGCCACATCCACATTTAACAAGTTCTGTGATTGCTTCTGGAGCTGGTGGTTGGTCTGATATTACTAGTATGAAACAGTCATTGTCAATCTTCCAGCCATGCTCTAATTGTAAAGCATTTCACTGTCTGCATCACAAGACCACAGAAGAGCTTGATACCTTCCTCTCAATATATGATACTTTAGAGTTGCTGCAGTCGCTGGTAGTTCTCCAGCTTCTGCCTGCGTTTTCTTGAAGAGATGCCATCTAAGTTATGACAGTTTAGTGAAAGTCATTCGTGGACAGTAGAGCTTAAATACAAATTCCTTTAGACCAATAAACATGTCTGCTGGAGGCATTTGGTCTACTCAGCATCTTGAATGCATCTATGACTTTTGTGTTAGATTTCATCAAAGTGCTCCAACATGCTTTCTTTCCTTTGCCAACAAATTTTCCAATGCAGTCAGATCCTGTGAAGGCATGGAAACCTGTAAGGCTCTCTGCCCAATGTGTCGTCGCTCACCAGTTCCTGTTTTCATACTTGTATTTTCTCCAAGTTGAGGCTGCTTTAATATGCCAAACACATCAGTGTCTGGTGACTTGATATGTACAGTGCTGCCCTTCTGTGATGCATATACTGTATGTCCTGCTTAAGTTCTATAACTTGTGATAGCAATTTGATGGTTGAAGTCTTATTTGCTGCTTTCCACGACAGAAGATTAACCTTGGACATCTTTTCCCAGATGCTCAATGGACCAACAATACGTTTCTTGACAAAATTTTCATAATTTTGTCTTCCAACTTCATATGCACATAGATTGTCATATTTGGCATTTTCTGGCATTACAGCTCCAGTTACCAAGTTTAAAAGAGCATCATTTTCCTGGGATTACAGTCACCAATAACATTGTGTAGCTTCTGTACATCAGCATATTGACGGCTGACAATAGCTGTAGAGAGCTCATGATGTTCTGTTCTTTTGTAATCTTTATGAGTTTGATATTTTATGTAATGAACTTAATTTGAAAACCCAAATGGTAGTATATGATCTTTTATCACCTTAGACACTCTCTGCGTCATGCCTCTCAAGTGATTTTTTTCCTCTCTTACTTCTCTGGACAAATACGACCTTTATCCCATCAGAAAAAAATATCACCATATATTTTCTTAATCTACAGGTGCCAAGGTTTAAAATGACGGATGGTGTTAAAAATTAACCTGAAATTTTTACGTGACCACATATTGTCTTGTTGAGTTTCTGAGAGAACTTCACGGCTAAATAGCGCCTCTGTATTGATAGCCGGTACATGTCGTAATATCCACCGCTCATAGTTAAATCTTTATGTCCGTTTATTTTGTCCTAATTTAAGTATCAAAGAGTGTTTTTATTTTTAAGTATCTTAAGTATCTTTTTTCCTCACTCTTAAGTATCTAAGTATGATGTTTTTTTCATTTTTAAGTAACTAACCATATTTTTGTTTTCATTATAAAATGTGATTGATATAGACAACAGAAGTAAATATCAGCTGGAGGTCGTAAACGAAGCTGATGTGAAGTATTTTGACTCACTGTTCCCACGAACTAATTGCTTCTCTGGTTTATACCGAAGAAATAAAACCGTCAACGAACCATCCGATTCAAATGTGTCTTAGGCGATACAGGGTGTTTAGGCGTCATTCTGATACCAAGAATGACTTTGTGTACTGTGGTGAAGCTGGGGGTAGGATAGGGTTGGGTTGGGTTGGGATGGGTTAGGATTACGCATGTGTGGGTATATTCTGTCGCATTTTATAGGTATCTTTCGTCTTTCTCTTTATTCCTTCTTTATCATGAGTATCTGTGCCTATTAATACACCACCTCGCAGGATAGTGGAAGAGGAATGGATAGTAACGAGATAATATTCTTCTTAGCTTGATTACAGGTAACACCAGGTAGAAGTTACGTGACTCTTAAGAGTTTTCCTCGACTTGGCTGATTCAACTGTAAGACTTGCTGTATTTATCCTTATTAAAATCCTCCACCTGTAAGACTCTCCACTTGTAAGACTCTCCACCTGTAAGACCCTCCACTTGTAAGACTCTCCACTTGTAAAACCCTTTATGGATTTGAAATACCTTCTCGTCTTGGCTCCACTAGTACTGTACACACCCTCTCTGGGAACCATATAGGAAACTGTTAGAGAAGTAAATATTTCTACGGCAGTGAATGAGTAAGTCAATAAGTGGTGTATAGAGCTGCTGACGCAACTTAAACGGTATATACTGTACATTATATGTTATCAGAGCTTTCCTGTTGTACGTAACCGCCTCCGTCAAAGTGTCTTACTGGCTCATGTGAAGATTAGCCTCTAGTTTATTTAACCTCAAGGTTAACTACACTGGCACTGCCTGACCTGACCTGACCTGACCTACCCTAACCTAACTTAATCTAACCTAACTTAACTTTCCAGGTAGCGTTAGGTTAATCATTAGTTGAAATAAGCTGGGAGGGTTAATCTTCAGGTAATCTATCTTAATTAACAATTTTGGTCAGGTGAGGCCTTCCTTACCTTACTCGAGAGCAGGAAGAGGAGGACTTGCTAACATCTACAGCTCACCGTCAACCAAGGCAGATATTGAATACCTTTTGTTTACCTTCGTGGCTTAAGAACACATCTTAACACCATAAGACTATTCGCCTCAATACAATAATACAGTAATTGATTATTGTATTCTAATAAAATTTACGGTGTATCTTGTGAACCAGATTTATTGTTTGACCTTAGTGAATGAGAAACTGGTTGAGGTGTATTGTGGTAAACATCCTTAAGAGCAGCTTTGTGTGTTCTTACGACCTCAAAGTAACACAAAAGGTAGCCAATATCTGCCCTTGATCAGTCACTTTATGTAGATGTCAATTGTGTCATTTTTCTAGACTTAGTGCCCCCTGGAGGAGAAAGTAAATACAATGTTGATATATTTTGGTCACAACACACACTAGTAGATTATTTTTCCTTTTTAACTAAATAATTAACACTATGAAGCTAACTAATTATATAACTCAAAGATGGTAACCAATATGGCGTTGATATTGTTCACATACTCTATGATAAATAGATGTATTGTCTGTTTAATTTTAAGGAAGAATTTAATTTATAAACTTTTGAGAATCTGGATACAGGAGTTTTGTCTTTGTGTGTGTGTGTGTGGTGATGATGACGCATACTTTCCTCTGCAGTGAAAAAAATATCTTGACATTGCAAAGTTTAACTGTAAGCCTAAGGAACGTTTGTAATGTGACTTGTTATGTGAAATTGTAACTTGAAATTCTTTGTGAAAAAATATTTCCCTATAAAGTTTGGCAATAAATGAAGTATCACATCAAGGTGTAACTTGTAGTTCCTTGTGGAGTAATTACCTATGTGGACGATACAGCTACTCCAGGGTGTAAGACCTAGAGTAGAAAGTCTTTAAACCTTACCTGAGGTTGAAAGACTCTTATAGTGGAACGTCTTAGGTATTGAAACTTTAATTACAGTAAATAAAATATAATCTACCTAAACATTCCTTCACCTGGCGACAACTAATGATACAGGTGGTGTAATAGCTCTTTAAAAATCCTCCGTTTGATATAATAATGACCACACATGAACTTATAATGTGCAATATCTTGATAACACATTAGCTGCAACATTACACATAGTCCAGTGTATGTGTAGTGAGGGACATCTACCTAAATGAGTTACAGAATGTGGAGTTGAGGCAAAAACAAGTTGGGACATGTTTGAGATCATCAGTTGAGCCAAACGTTTATACTCAATATTATTTTAATGGTATTTTAGAGCGACCGAAAAATGTAAACGAAATGGCCGGCTAGGTGACACATACCTTACAAGAAATAAACATGAGAACGAACACACACACACACACACACACACACACACACACACACACACACACACACACACCAGTTTTACCCACATTATCACCAGACTATCGGCATACCTGGTCGGTGGACACCTGCCTCCTCCTCCTCCTCCTCACCTTGCTAATATGCTAATATGCTAATATGCTCTGGTATGTTCCAGTCTATTTAAGATATGCTCCCATCTATCTTAAAGAGCTTATGCTAGGTTGGTCTGATATGCTCCTCAAAGAC
Source organism: Homarus americanus (assembly GCF_018991925.1). Taxonomy (NCBI): domain Eukaryota; kingdom Metazoa; phylum Arthropoda; class Malacostraca; order Decapoda; family Nephropidae; genus Homarus; species Homarus americanus. Next base: position 17,247 of record NW_024729765.1, on the reverse strand, counting down.
TATGCTGATATACTCTTGTCATCTGATATGCCATTATGTTCATATCACTCTAAAGGATATACTAATATGTTCTGATATGTTGGTATGGTTCTGTCTCTCAGAGGGTGTGCTGATGTACTATAAGAGCATATGGGGTATGCTGATATACTTGGTTATGTAGCTAGGCTCATATCTCTCTTACAGGGTATGCTAATATACCCTGATATGCTTGCATCTATCTCTGAGCGTATACTGGTTGACTGTAATGACATAAGAGATATGCTGGTATGCTTCTAAGGGAATATGTTAACATACTCTAATAATAATTTGAAATGAGGTTAGCTATACCTTAGATTCAGGGGATATACTGATATGATATGAATTAACCTAGAAGTATACTGATATGTTCTCAAGGCATTCAGGGGATCTGTTAGTATGCTTCGACATACTTTCGGAACAAGGTAAACTGGACCTTCAGAAGATAGGGTGATATGCTGACATATTCTGATGGATCTAAGAGAGAGTGGAAGACTATGAGAGCTAGTTAATATACTCAGGTATGTTGATATCCCTTCATGGCACTTGGGATATATGGTAATATACTCCGATGTGTCTCTTTGGATATACTGATATGCCACTAATGGGTCCCCAGAAAGCAGGAGACAAGTTGATCTGCTTCGAGGACACTAATCTGTATAATGATTTTTTCCCTGACTGTTAAGAAGTATACTGGTATATTTCAAATGTTGCTTAGTATTATAGTATACTTTGGGCTGTTCTGAACATATTTCACAGCTGATTTTCAGAAATATATGCTGCTGTCACTGGCTTGTTTATTCCGGAGACATTGATTATACTTTGAGTATGTTGATATGCTTTGTTACCAGTCAAGGAATATGCTGATATGTTCTGACACTTCTCAGTGATTACCCTGATATACTTAGATACCTGACAGTATTTATTGGAGTATAGTGTCCTATACTCTGATGTCATTCTAGTGATATGCTGATGAGCTGACATACCGCTTTATGTAACTGTGATATATTGAATCATATACATCCATTCCTCACGCTTAATATATATGATATTCTAAACAATGCTGATATTATTTATGTTATACCCTGATTATATACTAACATACTACAGTGTCATTTATAGTGTATGATATTAAACATTCGGGGTATACTTTGAGGTTATTTAGAGAATATGATGGCAAACGGTGATATACTCTGATGCCATATTTGGTATACACAGATATATTGATATAATTTATATAATATACCGATAGATATAACTAAATATCTGTGAAGTAAATCCTGTACTTTTTGATATACCATTCAGGGTGAAGGTATGCTAATATACCACGATAGCACCCGTCTCTCAGCGCTAATATACCCTGATAGCACACTTAACATCCTGGCGCCGGTCGTGGGGTATCCTGATATGCTAAAGTCTTCTTCATCTTCTAATATCTCGACATCAGCTTCGTAAACTGTGATTACTTAAACGTATTTAACGCTCGTTTACGTAACTTTTTTGTAGAATAAATGAATGTATATCCGGGGTTCTTCTGTTTCTTTGTCCATCTGATGTTTGCGTCCATGTTGAGGAGAACCACTTAGCAGGGCTCGCATTTTCCCATAATGTGTTACCTCAAGTTCCATAATTTGCACTTAGTGAAGCCACGATATCCCGCGTTATGTTGCCCGTCTTACTTCCTTCTGGGTTATGTGTCTTAAGTTGGTGAAAAAATTAAATTAAGGCTGAATTATTGTTAAATGTTAAGGTATTATAGTACTTGTCTGTCGTGTTGTTAATATAACATAGTTTCACCAGCAGTATGTACTCAAGAGCTTATTAACATCGTTGACGAGTCAGAGCCGCAACACTGAACCAATCTATATGAACATTAACACAAAAATAAATTGTTACATTACATCGACTATCAAGACATAACTTACAATACAAATTAATAAATAATTGTACCAGGCAGATAAAAATATTAGTTACAAAAAATTATGAAAATAGTCTTAATGTTCACGCCAGAACTTACCCCATAACAAAAGCCATACAACATTTTCCCAGTTAAGACTTCGTTAAATACAATCTCAAACTCCTTCTCAGAAACTGTGTGTTGGTGGTGTGCCACGTGTGGTGTGTGTGTGTGTGTGTGTGTGTGACAGCACCTTTGATTTATACAAATATTCCCCCAAATGAATAACACCAAGTAATTCACCATGTTATTCACGACTCTTAGATCACTTGGCTTGCGTCTCTCAAAAGGTCGAGCCAGGGTCAGCTGATTCAGTAAACACCGCTCACATTAATAGGGACCTGCCACACTTTGCCATAAACAGATAAATTGTACCGGGAATTTTCCCCCACACACTCATCATTGTCACTTTATGTAACTTGCTGACAAAACCCATGACCCTTCAGGCCTTTTACACCCTTAATGCATGAGTCATAAAGGCAAGCATGAACTCCATGCTAATTGTATTTAGTATGTTGATGTACAAAACATTTTCTTCATTATTCTATGATAAGAAACAAGTCTAACAAGCATTATTAAAACATATATTATTAATTTTTTCATGCAATCCGGAAATAAGAACTATTATATCAGGTTGATCGTGTTGAGGTCCTGTAAGTTACAGGCTAGATTACGAGCTCACTTACGGAGTTCGATGCCAAATATTTGTTTTGAGAATCCCGATCGGAGACTGTAAGTCCAGTTACTTGGTAAACAAGTAGATACAGTGAAATAAACTGCTGTACCTAAATATTATGTAACTCAAAATATATTCCCAAAACAGCACGTTTACAGATGAAAATAAAAAAAAGCATAAATAATACAAACAAAATCAATTAATATGTTTTTATTACAGTATTTTTAAATATCAGAAGCGTAGGTTCAGCGCTTCTTTTGTGTCTTTTTCCCGGTGAAGATGTAGTCTCCCCATGGCAGGTACTGGTCCTTTTGTACACGGCAGAAAGTGGTAGTTTCCTTCTTCTTCTTCTTGTTTTGGGTCATGTTGTTTTGGGTCTTAGTGTGTTTTTTGGTCTGCAGTTTGTTAGATCGGGGGCCCTTCTCCTTCATCTGGCAAGGCTTTACCTCCACCTTAGTCACCTTCGATACAGTGCGTCGGAACACCATTGTGATGTACTGACACTAACAGCTCTCTCACTGAGGTCAAATCAAAATTTGACCATACAGAAAGAATTACGGTTTAATAAGGTTGGAATTTAAAGAAATTGACAACAAAATAAAGCTCTGTTTATCACTATAGTAAAGAGGGATGGTGTTTGTAAAGATGATGGATGGTGTTATAATATGTAGTGATAATGGATGGTGTTATATGTATTGATGAAGGATGGCGTTATATTGTAGTAATGATGGATGGTGTTATATGTAGTGATGATAAGAGGGTAATATATGTAGTGATGATGGATGGTGTTATATATATATATTGATGATGCATGATGTTATATGTAGTGATGATGGTTGGTGTTATATGTAGTGATGCTGGATGGTGTTATATGAAGTGATGATGGATAGAGTTATATGTAGTGATGATGGATGATGTTATATGTAGTGATGATGGGTGGTGTTATATGTAGTGATGATGGATGATGTTATATGTAGTGATGATAGGTTGGTTTTATATGTAGTGATGATGGATGGTGTTATATGTAGTGATGATGGATGGAGTTATATGTAGTGATGATGGATGATGTTATATGTAGTGATGATGGTTGGTTTTATATGTAATGATGTCGGATGGTGTTATATGTCGTGATGGATGGTTCTATATGTAGTGATGGTGGATGGTGTTATATGTAGTGATGATGGATCGTGTTATATGTAGTGATGATGGATAGTATTATATGTAGTGATGATGATGGATGGTGTTATAAGTAGTGATGATGGATGTTATATGTAGTGATGAAGGATGGTGTTAGTGAAGATTGTGAAGTGAGATGTAGTGAAGATTTTGAAGTCAGATGTAGTGAAGATTGTGAAGTCAGATGTGATGAAGATTGTGAAGTGAGATGTAGTGAAGATTGTGAAGTGAGATGTAGTGAAGATTGTGAAGTGAGATGTAATGAAGAGTGTGAAGTGAGATGTAGTGAAGATTGTGAAGTGAGATGTAGTGAAGATTGTGAAGTCAGATGTGAAGATTGTGAAGTAAGATGTAGTGAAGATTGTGAAGTGAGATGTAGTGAGATTGTGAAGTGAGATGTAATGAAGATTGTGAAGTGAGATGTAGTGAAGATTGTGAAGTGAGATGTAGTGAAGATTGTGAAGTGAGATGTAGTGAAGATTGTGAAGTGAGATGTAGTGAAGATTGTGAAGTGAGATGTAGTAAAGATTGTGAAGTGAGATATGGTGAAGATTGTGAAGTGAGATGTAGTGAAAGATTGTGAAGTGAGATGTAGTGAAGATTGTGAAGTGAGATGTATTGAAGATTGTGAAGTGAGATGTAGTGAAGATTGTGAAGTGAGATGTAGTGAAGATTGTGAAGTGGGATGTAGTGAAGATTGTGAAGTGAGATGTAGTGAAGATTGTGAAGTGGGATGTAGTGAAGATTGTGAAGTGAGATGTAGTGAAGATTGTGAAGTGAGATGTAGTAAAGATTGTGAAGTGAGATATGGTGAAGATTGTGAAGTGAGATGTAGTGAAAGATTGTGAAGTGAGATGTAATGAAGATTGTGAAGTGAGATGTATTGAAGATTGTGAAGTGAGATGTAGTGAAGATTGTGAAGTGAGATGTAGTGAAGTTTGTGAAGTGGGATGTAGTGAAGATTGTGAAGTGAGATGTAGTGAAGATTGTGAAGCGGGATGGAGTGAAGATTGTGAAGTAAGATGTAGTGAAAATTGTGAAGTGAGATGTAGTGAAGATTGTGAAGTGAGATGTAGTGAAGATTGTGAAGTGAGATGTAGTGAAGATTGAGAAGTGAGATGTAGTGAAGATTGTGAAGTGAGATGTAGTGAAGATTGTGAAGTGAGATGTAGTGAAGATTGTGAAGTGGGATGTAGTGAAGATTGTGAAGTGAGATGTAGTGAAGATTGTGAAGTGAGATGTAATGAAGATTGTGAAGTGGGATGTAGTGAAGATTGTGAAGTGAGATGTAGTGAAGATTGTGAAGTGAAATGTAGTAAAGATTGTGAAGTGGGATGTAGTGAAGATTGTGAAGTGAGATGTAGTGAAGATTGTGAAGTGAGATGTAATGAAGATTGTGAAGTGAGATGTAGTGAAGATTGTGAAGTGAGATGTAGTGAAGATTGTGAAGTGAGATGTAGTGAAGATTGTGAAGTGAGATGTAGTGAGATTGTGAATTGAGAAGTAGTGAAGATTGTGAAGTGGGATGTAGTGAAGATTGTGAAGTGAGATGTAGTGAAGATTGTGAAGTGAGATGTAGTGAAGATTGTGAAGTGAGATGTAGTGAAGATTGTGAAGTGAGATGTAGTGAAGATTGTGAAGTGAGATGTAGTGAAGATTGTGAAGTGAGGTGTAGTGAAGATTGTGAAGTGAGATGTGGTAAAGATTGTGAAGTGAGATGTGGTGAAGATTGTGAAGTGAGATTTGTGAAGATTGTGAAGTGAGATGTGGTGAAGATTGTGAAGTGAGATATGGTGAAGATTGTGAAGTGAGATGTAGTGAAGATGTGAAGTGAGATGTAGTGAAGATTGTGAAGTGAGATGTAGTGAAGGTTGTGAAGTGAGATGTAGTGAAGATTTTGTAGTGAGCTGTAGTGAAGATTGTGAAGTGAGATGTAGTGAAGATTGTGAAGTGAGATGTAGTGAAGATTGTGAAGTGAGATGTAGTGAAGATTGTGAAGTGAAATGTAGTGAAGATTGTGAGGTGAGATGTAGTAAAGATTGTGAGGTGAACATAAGAACATAAGAACATAAGAAAGTGGGATACTGCAGGAGGCCGACTGGCCCATACAGGGCAGATCCCTTTCACACCCATCCCAGCACTTCCATGTGCCTTTCCAACTTCGTCTTGAAGCTCCCTAGCGTCCCCGATCCTACTATAGCACTCAGTAGCCTATTCCACATATCCACAACTCTATTACCAAACCAGTGCTTGCCTATATCTTTTCTGAATCGGAATTTATCTAATTTAAAGCCATTTGTTCTTGTTATTTCGTTATTACTGAGCTTCAGAACATCTTCCATTTTACCCTTGTTAATCCCACTTACCCACTTGTACACCTCTATCATATCTCCCCTAACTCTACGCCTCTCTAATGAATGTAAGCCTAAGCTTTTCAGTCTTTCTTCATATGGAAGGTTTCTAATATTATGGATCATTTTTGTCATTCTTCTTTGTACTCTCTCCAAAGAATCTATGTCCATTCTATTATAAGGACACCAGAACTGAACCGCATAATCCATGTGTGGCCTCACTAATGCTAGGTAAAGTTTCAAGATAACGTCAGCAGTTCTGTTACTCACAGACCAAAGATATGAACCCAAGGATCCTGTTTGCCTTGTTGCGAACGCTAATACATTGTTTTCTAGGTTTCAAGTCGTTGCTAACAAATACACCTTGATTTTTTTCACAAACTGAGTTTTCTATTTCCGTGTTACCTAGTTTATACTTAACGTTTGTATTCGTCTTCCCTATCTGTAGTACCTTGCATTTATCACTATTAAAATTCATTTGCCAGTCTACTGACCACTCATGTAAGGTATCTAGATCTCTTTGAAGGTGTTCAAAGTCACTGTCTGAATTTATCACTCTCCCCATTTTGGTATCATCTGCAAATTTACTAATCCTACTAGTTATGCCTAAATCAAGATCATTAATGAATATAACAAACAGCAGAGGGCCTAATACAGATCCCTGGGGAACTCCGCTTTTGACCGCACCCCAGTCTGACTTTAATCCATTTATGCTGACTCTTTGTTTCCTACCAGTTAACCATGACCTAATCCATTTTAATACTGATCCACCTATTCCGTATGCTTCTACCTTCATATCCAATCTCTCTCATGAGGGACTCTATCAGATATTTACTGAAATCTAAATAAATTATATCATATGACTTATCATTATCTACCGCCCAAATACTTCTGAGAAAAAAGCTAAAGCAAATTTGTGAGAACAAACGTCCCTGGGTGAACCCGTGCTGAGAAAGAATGAATTAAGTTAGAATGTTTTGGTAACTGATTTTTTGCTGGCAATAATTGACTCTAGCAACTTGCCTATGATTGACGTGAAGACTAATGGGACAGTAATTTGATGCTATTGATTTATCACCCTTTTTGAAAATCGGAACTACATTTGCAAGTTTCCAAGCTTCTGGCACTAGGCCCGATTCTAATGACTTATTAAATAAAACTGCTAATGGATTACTCAACTCATCTCTACATTCTTTTAATATTCTAGCATATACCTCGTCTGGACCAGGCGATTTATGAGGCTTCAGTTTGTTAATTGCTTTAAGCACATCGTTACTAGTAATATTGATATTCATCAACATATTTTCTATACTGTCGTTATATACCTTGCGAACTTCTGGAAACTGTACTGGGTTTTCATTTGTGAATCTGAATGAAAGTGTTATTTAACGTACCACATTTCTAACTCATGTAAATTCTTTTACCATAAATGATTTTAAGGGAACCTGTTGTATCTCTAACCTTTGATTTATACAGTTGATAAAAAAGCTTTGGGGTATATTTCGATTACGTTTTGCTACCTTGATTTTCATAATTTCTCTTTGCTTTCCTATTTCTGTTTTATACCTGTCTTGTTAGGTTCTGATGGTAACCAAGTAAGTGATTTTCGCCTTTCTTAACTTTTCTATATACTCCTTTTCTTTTTCCGAGAAGATCTAAGAGTCTATTATTCATCCATTTTGGTTGGTTCGTGTCGATCTGAATTTTCTTTGGGGATGTGTTTATTTTTGGGCTATTGATTGTAGCAATAAATTGTTCATAAGTAGCTGCTAAATTAAATTCGGGGTTATCCCGTCCTAAGTTGACAGTTTCCGGAGGTGTGGGGGGGATTAATCTTTTGACCATAGGGTCATCCCTTAGGTCTCTCCTTATACTACCGTAATTAGCATTCCTAAAATCCGGGATCAAGGCCGAATTTTCCTTCTTCCTGCCATCCCATATTATGTTAAAATATATGGCTTTATGATCACTGTTTCCTAGTTCGTCTCCAATCCCAACATCTTTTACTAGATTTTCATTATTACTGAGAACTAAATCGAGGATATTATTTCCTCTAGTGGGCAAGTTTATAAATTTATATATAAAACTATCCTGTACTACTTCTATAAAATCTTCAGATTCATTATCTCTAAGTTGATTTTTCCAATCTATGCCTGAAAAGTTGAAATCGCCTAGAATACATACATTGTTTCAATCAGATGCCTTCTTTATTTCCTCCCATAGCAATTTACCATCGTTCCTACTCAAATTAGGTAGTCTATATATAACACCAATGACTACGGATTCACTGCCCTCACCAATCTCTACCCAAATACTTTCATTGTCGCTATTTGTTTAATGTTTGATTTATTGCAGCCTTTTAATGACACCCTGATATACACTGCTACACCGCCACCTCTCCTTCCTACTCTGTCAAATTTAAATAGGTTATATCCTGGAATATGAAATTCTGCTAAAAAATGCTTGCTGTTTGAATTTATCCATGTTTCCGTTATTGCAATTATATCTATGTTCTCTTTACTAACAATGGCCCTGAGCTGGTCCATTTTGTTACACAGGCTTCTACTATTAGTATAATAAACACTCAATATATTTCTTCCGTTTCTATCTGTTTTACATTTATTACTTTGATGTTTGTTATTATGACCAACTATATTTGTAGCATTATCTACTTCTGTTTCACTACTTCCCAGGACCTGCTTGTTTTTTGACTCCCATTTTCCCCGACCCCTCTCTACTGGCGAAACCCCCCCTTTGGAGTGACAATTTCACGCTCCAGGGATGCAGACAACGTCTTTACCCCCTCACGAGACAAGTGTACTCCGTCGCGACAGTACAGGTAATCGTTGCCATAAAATCGTTGCCCGTCATCAATGAATGCCCAACCATTGTTTGCACAATGTTTTTCCAGTCGGCAATTAATAGCAATTGCCCTGGACAGCCATTCACGACCAACCCCTCTTCTAGGCAAGACACCACATACTATCAGGACCCCTCCCCTATCTCTAATCTTCCCCAGCGCCTCCCTATACCTCTTGAAAAGTTCCTCACTCCTAACCTTACCTATGTCGTTTCCCCCCACACTAAGACACACTACTGGATTGGTACCCTCCCCTGACAAAACTCTGTCTAACCTCTAGGCTACATGCCCTATCCCAGCCCCAGGAAAACATACCCTAGTCCTACGTTTCCTATCTCTCGCACAAAAAGCCCTATCCATAAACCTCACCTGGCTGTCACCAACTACCACGACCTTACCTGTGGGCAGGGTTTTTACAACTGCCCTTTCCTCTCCTTGATCCATACCGTCCTGCCTCTTCTCTTCCTCTCCAGCTTCCTGCAGCACCTGGTAAGGGTTACTGCACTCCACACCCTGGTCAGCTTTCCTAAGCCTGACCCTAGTACCCTTGGAGACAACCACTCTCCACGCCTGCTCCTCCTTCGCAGGTGTCCTGCTAGGCAGGACACCTACCTGAAGGAGTTCCGTCCTGAGGGCTTCATTTTCCCCCTTTAGAGTGTCAACCTCACTCCTCAACTGCCCCAGCTGCCTTAACAGCGTGGCAAGGAGGTCGTCCTTCCCCACACTCGCCTCCTCTTCCCCCACGGCACAACGATCCAAAGCGGCCATTTTCCTTGGTCTCTAGCGGGAGCACTATCAGCACGACCTTCTCCAAGCTTTATATTGATAGACCGTATATAACACGCCGCGAGTTATATAGTAACACTTCACACAATTGGTAATATGTATAACAATCGTGGGCACGTGGCTCACTACTGACACCCTCTTACACTCTCCCTGACTCTACCCTGACACCCCCTGACTCTACCCTGACACACCCCCTGACTCTACACTGACACCCCCTGACACCTTCTTACACTCCCCTTGACTCTACCTTGACACCCCCTGACACCCTCTTACACTTCCCCTGACTCTATCTTGACACCCCCTGACACCCTCTTACACTTCCCCCTGACTCTACCCTGACACCCTCTTACACTCCCCCTGACTCTGCCCTGACACGCCTCTCCTGACGATGTCTGACATCCTACATATTCCTGCAGCCTGACATCCAAGTGAAAACTCCTGACACTCCCCTGAAATCCTGTCTGACACCCCCAGATGGTTCCCCCCACCCACTCTTGGCTCTCCCCGAGCAACTCCTGACACTCCCTCACCCACTCCTGATACTCCCCACTCATTCCTGAACTCCTCTACCCACTCTGGTCACACCCCTACCACTCCTGACACTCAGCAACTCAGTCCCACCACTCCTGACACTCAGCCACTCACTTCCACCACTCCTTTGACACCCCCCCCACTCATATCCACCATTCCTGACACTCACCCACTCACTCCCAACACTCTGCCACTCACTTCCACCACCCTGGCCACCCCTACTCAGTCCTACCACCTGAGCACCCCCACTCACTCCCACCACTCCTGGCACTCACCCACTCACTGTTAACACCCCCCCACCACCCCACCACCCTGGACTCTCACCCACTCACCTTGATACTCCCCACTCACTCCTGACACTCCTCATTTTGTCACTCCCCCATTCACTCCTGACACACCCCCACTTACTTCTGACACACCCCCACTCACTCCTGACACTCAGCCACTCACTCCCACCACTACTGACACTCCTCCACTCACTCCTGACACTCAGCCACTAACTCCCACCACTCCTGATGCTCACCCACTCACTTTTGACACTCGCCCACTCACTCCTGTCACTCCCAGTAAAACCCGACAAACTATTGACACTCATTTTCCTTCTGGTCGAGTACAGCAACATGCCTGCTGCTTGAGCGCCACTTGAGATCTTTCACCTCATTGTTACGACTTACAGTGTCGAATAAACAGACATATTTATGCAAAGGTTACACATGATATCATAAAGTTCCTGCTGACGTGTTAACAGTCTCAGCGTGACGTCATGTTCCTCAGTAAGCGTTACGTTGTTCTTTGGTGTGTGTGTGTGTAATAATAATAATAATAATAATAATAATAATAATAATAATAATAATAATAATAATAATAATAATAATTTACAGTTTATTGAAAAAGTTCAGCCGCAAAAGGCTGCAAATATTCATTGAGAACATACGAAAATAAGACTGGAGGAAAATGCAGCGGGCCTATTGGCCCATACTGGTCAGTCCCGTTTACACCCAACCCTTATCACTCATTTATCCATCCAAACTGTGTTTAAAGCTATTCAGTGTATTCGAGTTAATGATGATGTTTGGTAACTTGTGTCACTCATCCACTACTCAATTTCCAAAGCAATGTTTACCTATCTCGCTCCTAAATCTAAATTTGTCTAATTTAACACCATGGGGTGGGTGTGTCGCTTAACAAAAGCTTTCATTACTAAAAGGAGAAGGATCATGAATTGAACATACAAATTATAGTTTACAGTTGATGGCAGGGGCTGGTCTCTTGGCCTACTGTGTGAGGTCACGTAGGCCAGTGGTGCAGTAACTCACGTGGTGCTGCAGTAAGTGGTCCATAGGTATTGACATGATGAACCTCACGTGGTGCCGCAGTAACTCGTCTATAGGTGTTGACATCAAGGACCTCACGTGGTCATGGAGACACCGGATGGTGTGGTGTCTACGTGGTGCAGTACAGTGACACAAACACTATTTGGCTTTTCTATTTATTTACCAAAATATAGCACACTCTATGGTTATCAATAAAAAACTAACCGATAGACAGCAACTTACAGAGATTATGTCTACTGAGGGATGGGCACTTGGTGATGACCTGTGCAAATCAGAGGTGCGTGGCGGACATGGGAATGTCACCTAACACGTGAGAAGGATGAGATAGGCTACGCATAGTTGCTGTTTATATAGTTAATTCGGGTAGTGTAATTTATATAATTTTTACATGTAAATGTACACATTTATATAAGGACTACTGTCAATATGTTGACAGAGGTTATTATATTCCTCTGTCGGTCACATCCTGTGACTAGTCCTCTGTCGGTCACTTCCTGTGACTAGTCCTCTGCCAGTCACCTCCTGTGACCAGTCCTCTGTCGGTCTCTTCCTGTGACTAGTCCTCTGTCGGTCACCCCCTGTGACCAGTCCTCTGTCGGTAGCTTCCTGTGACTAGTCCTTTGCCGGTCACCACCTGTGACCAGTCCCCTACTGGTCACCTCCTGCGTCCAGTCCTCTGCCGGTCACCTCCTGTGTACAGTCCTATGAAGGGTTACCTTCTGTGACCAGTCCTCTGCCGGTCATTTCCTGTGACCAGTTCTCTGTTGGTCACCCCTTGCGGTTACCCCTACGTGTGTCACCATCTGTGGTCACTCCCATGTATACGTAATTCATTAACACCAGCTGACGCTGTGAACATAAGAACATAAGAAAATAAGGAGTCTGCAATAGGCCGGTTGGCCTGTGCATGGCAGCTCCTGTCGAGAGTTACTACCACTCCCTATCATCCATGAATCTATCTAGCCTCCTTCTGAAACTTTCCAGAGTTCCCGCACTTACTACAAAGTTGCTAAGCTTGTTCCACTCGTCCACCACCCTATTTGTGAACCAGTTTCTTCCTATCTCCCTCCTAAACCTAAACTTATCCAACTTGAATTCGTTGCTCCGAGTCCTATCCTGTTCGGATATTATAAGAACTTTATCGATATCCCCTTTATTGATTCCTTTCACCCACTTAAATACTTCTATCATATCTCCCCGCACTCTTCGTCTTTCTAGGAAATGCAAGTTAAGTTTCTTTAACCTATCCTGATATGGAAGGTTTCTAAGTCCCGGAATCATTTTTGTCATTCTTCGCTGCACCGACTCTAGTGAATTTATATCCATTCTATAATAGGGGCACCAGAACTGAACCGCATAATCGAGGTGCGGCCTAACTAGCGCAAGATATAGTTGCAATAAGACCTCTGCACTCTTGTTACTTACACTTCTAGATATAAAACCCAATACTCTGTTTGCCTTATTTCGAACATTAACGCACTGTTTTCTAGGCCGTAGGTCCGGGCTTACAAGTACCCCTAGGTCTCTTTCACAAGTCGACTTCTCTAGGTTGATGTTGTTCAGGCTGTATACATTATAAGTATTTGTTCTTCCACTATTAAGTACGCTGCACTTGCTGGTGTTGAATTTCATTTGCCATTTTTCAGACCACCCCTGCAGTTTATTTAGATCCTCCTGTAATGCATTTGCATCCTGCCCTGAATAAATTTGCCGCCCTATTTTGGTGTCATCCGCAAACTTGCTTATGTCACTGCTGATCCCAGTATCTAAATCGTTTATGTAGATTTTGAACAAGAGTGGGCCTAGTACTGACCCCTGGGGAACCCCACTGGTTACACGGCCCCACTCAGATTTAACACCATCTACGCTGACCCTCTGCGTTCTATCGGTGAGCCATGATTTTATCCAATTTAAAACTTTCCCCTCGATACCATGAGCCTTAATTTTTCTCAGAAGCCTCTGGTGCGGTACTCTGTCAAATGGTATCATGTCTCCGCCATGGCTGAAGTTGTCAAGTAACACCAACTGCTCACTATGCCCACACTGAGGTGCACACGCCCACGGTGCCCACACACATACCCACTAAGCAACACACGCCCACGATGCCCACACACACACACACACACACACACACTGAGCTACACACGCCCACTGCGCCCACACACATACCCACTGAACTACTCACGCCAACAACAGGCAAACCCATCCTTGTATATTAACAATTACATAAACACATCGCATCATCTGTTGCTTTGTGTCTTGAGGTATCGGTACTGTAGAGATTTACCCCTATTTTTTTTTTTCATAGAAATGCAGCTACTTTTTCTGCCACTGAAAAATATACTTTTTCTGTAGTTCGTATTGATATGTAAGTGTATTTTGGATGATCTTAAAACATATTACCTATTACGTGTAGTGTAACATACCTCCCGATCACTTGTTTAATGTTTTTGCCTCTCTGAAGATTGCTACTAAATCTACATTATAACTGTCTAATATAATACATTTTGACATCCGCAACACAGTTTCGAATTAATTGATAAAGGTTTGATATATCATGAAACTCATTAACACTATAGGCTCATTAACCTCTATAATCATCACGGTACAGACATCACCATACACTGTTGGACCATCATACTGCCCAGAAAGAAGTTTTGCCGTTCATTAAATATTGTCAACCTCATTATACAAACTTATTGACCAAGTTGTCACGCTCTTAACCAATGTTGCAGGTCGACACTGCAGTTTCATCCTTCATGGTGCACTCTCAGAAGAGTTCAGTCAAAAAACGGAATATCAGGCACACTATTTACATCACCTGCCGTGTCATCCTTCACCACAACACATGGTGCTTGACTGTATACAAGAACTGTTTCCACTTCTAGTCCCGATGGCTACTTCTAAACATCATGTGAAAGTGCAGTATGGTGGAGCGCAATTGTTATATCTGCCTAGGGAACACAAGATAAATAAACTTTGGCGTTTCGCAACTTTACATCACTACAGAGCTAAATGTGTCATAACCTTACATAACTAAAGGGCTGTGTTGAATATTACATAACAAAATGGGCAAGTGTGAATCGTAAACCTCCATTCACTAGATGGTTAAATGTGTCGTAACCTCACGTCACTAGATGGGTAAATGTGTCGTAACCTCACGTCACTAGATAGGGTAAGTATGACGTAACCTTAACGTCACTAGAGAGTTGGTGGGTGGCAGCATCACGTCTTTGGAAGATAAGTGTATGGTATGGTAAGTGCTCAAGACTAAGGAAGTGAAAAACGTGGGTGCAAAACAAATGTCACCCGGAAGTTTACTCGGACATTCCTGCAGGTGTTGTCATCATCTGGTGTGGTGAGGAGGGTGAGGTGGTAAGTATCGTGGAAGGGTGTGGCGGTAGTGAGAGTGGTTGAGGGAGTGGTGGTAGTGGGAGTAGTGGAGGGAGTGGTAGTAGTATTAGTGGTAGTGATCGAGGGAGTGGGAGTGGGAGATGGTGGAGGGAGTGATAGTGGCAGTGGGAATGATGGAGAAAGTGGTAGTAGTAGTTGCAGCTTCACTCCTCTGGTGTTCACAACCTCTGGTGGGATAGGACCAAGTGCAAGATGCTTCTACGCCAGACTCGCGGAGGTGCTATCAGAACAGAAGCAGTAGCCCAGAAGTTATGTTACAGCCTGGATGAGATGTCGACTGTCCTTCTCTCTCCTTAGGTCTGCTTTGCTCTGCCTCAGCAGAACGATAGCATCGGCCCCAAAGCCGACAACAATCGCAGATATTGACAATGAGGCAACAGTCACTGAATGCCGCATAGATCTGCGGCTCAATTAACTCAACACAACTAGGATAGCTACTTATGTATTAGGATATTTAATTTTAAGGTAATAAAATGGCGTCGAAGGTGTGGCTATTGGGGGAGGCTGGAGGACAATTTCCGTAGTAGTAGAAGTAGAAGTGGGAGTGGCCTCCATCCTCCCCAATAGTGGAGGAAGTGGTATTAGTAGTGGTAATGGGAATGGAAGTGGTGGTGAGTGTGTTGGTGGGAATGGTGGTGGTGGTGGTGGTGGTGGTGGTGGTGGTATAAGTGAGGGGAGGGGGGTGATGTTGGAGGTTATGTTGGAGGTGACAGCAACAACCTGGACAGCCTTGGTTCTCACTTCTACCAATAAGGCCCCAACACCCTCGCGGCTACACCCTCCCATTCCCCTCCCCACGACCTGTCTTAGAGGCATCAAGGTAATTCATATTAATCTCGACGTGTGGTTTTGGTAACACTTTTGGGCCAGACGAGGACAAGTCCGAGTCAAGCTATTTTATCCCGTGACGGTGTCGAGGGTCAAACCACAGCCACTTGAGCTCTTGACGGCCTAAACCTCAAACAAGCCATTATGTTTTACGAGGATGTGACGCTGCTGCCAGTTCTTGGTACTGACAACCACTTTATGATGATGATGTTGTAGTTACCAAGATTTGAATGATGGATAAGGTTAATAGTGCTAAGTACGTTATATTTGAGTGCTCATGCTGAGATATTTAGATAGGCGGAAGGATTTTGTATTGTACGAAAATGTGACTGACAATATGGGCGTGCATTGCATTGTATTTTTAACGATTTCTTGTTCTTTCGGTTTGTTAAAATATAAGCTGATTGTTTCTCAGTGTATGTAATTTATGTTTTTTTTTTCTGCGAGTCTTACAACTACTATGATAGGAATTGTCGTATTAGATTATCTCTTTAATATTACTGAGTTATCAATATTTGATTATTTGAGATTCAGCTTCTTCCTTCATAACATTAACCTACGAATATTGTACAACAAATAAATTGCTGTTAACATTATTATACACCGTTATAATTCTTACTCTCGTCATCATTGTTAGTTGTCTGCGTCTGTGTTGTCTGTGTGTGTTTAAGTTTCTCTCAGTAATCTTTTGTCCACAACCCTATCATGTTATGAAGGTTTTAAAATTTGAATTTTAAAGTTATCATTAGTGCACATCATGACAAAGCAAATACGATAATAAAGAGCAAAGATACCACAACTTGGCTAGTTTATACTATGGAAAACATGATACATTAATATATCAACTGCTATTTACTTATATCATATTAAAACAACTCTACCTGTGGCTGCATCTACGATAAACAATAACATGAAAGCTAATAACAAAACATCCGGGAGGAGAAACACGATCATGGTGTGAGGAAATGGTGGGTGACACACACACACACACACACCGGAACTTGTTAAGGTAATAGTGGTAATAATAAGGATAGGTGTGGGGGAGGGTGGATCTTCCTGGGTCTTGAGGGAGGGGGGGAAGGGGGACGTCAGACCTTCACATTAGTTGTTGATGCATTCCTTCTTCACTTCCTCTTACTTCCTCCTTCCTCGCTCTTTTTTACCTCTTAGTTTTTTCTTCTCTCTCATTTTACTGTTGCCTCACGCTCCTTCATATTGACCTTTCTCTTATCTAGTAGTTTAGTGATTCATCTCACACCTTCCTCTAACCTCCCCCTCCTCCTCCTCCCTCTACTCTTTCATATTTCCTCTCTCTCTCT
>NW_024729764.1:0-23673 GCF_018991925.1 Homarus americanus | reverse complement strand
GTTGTGGACATGGCCAAGCTATGGACAAGGTGCTGCGAACATGACCAAGCTGTAGACATAACGCTGTGAACATGGCTAAGCTGTGTAGATATGGCCAAGCTGTAGATATGGCCAAGCTGTAGATATGGCCAAGTTGTAGACATGACGCTGTAAACATGGCCAAGCTGTAGTAGACATGACGCTGTAATCATAGCCAAGCTGTAGACATGAAACTGTAAACATGGCCAAGCTGTAGACATGACCAAGCTGTGGTCGGGCGAAGACGTGGACATCTCGTAACTGGCAGCGTCACTGTACTTAACAATTGATATGAATGAATCAGTTCCCGGAACCTCGGTGTGATGGCGGTGGCGTGGTGAACGTCGTCACCAGGCACCAGAACGCCCTATGTCCTGCCCGGTGACACTCACTCTGCACCGTCACTCTTGGTACACATCGCACCACCTCACCTGGACCTGCACAACACATTAAGTGTTTGTTACAGCGGAGTTGAGGAGGAGTGAGTTTTTCCCATTTCGTTTTAGTCCGGGTTTTCGGGTCCTCTGCCTCCTATTGTTGCATTAGTAAAAACTAGTGAATTGGGAAAAGCCGCACACATAGGGGACAGTCTCATACATCACCAGTGAAAGTATGCGACTGTGTTCCATGTCGAGAGGCTATCAGGAAAGGGGATATGAATTTGATCCATATTGTCCGGAGAGGGGAAAGGTCATTTTAACATACCGATCGCTTTGATATTTTTCTGATGTCAGGAAAAATACGTATCTAAAAATGGTACAAAACCGTGAATGCGGCAACACTGGGGTTAAAAATTTGAATGTGGCGGTGCGTGGCGGCCGCGCGACGATTGTCCCCCGGACAAAGATGGCTACAAAAGAAATGTGAAAAGTGTGCTACTGTCTCCCTCAAACCTACAATCGTTTTCTTAATAACATTCTGAAATCTTGAAGATATAAAGCAAAAAATTAGAGACAGTTACCCAGTAAAATTGTCAACATATTTTGGACATATTGATAGATCATAAACAATTCAGTTTTGGAGAATTTCCATTGATCTGATGTGATATCAGTTGCGGATTCAGTATGTTGTCACACATGTGTGATGGAAAGTTTATGGACTTCTGTCGATATATCGAGGAACTGTTCAAAGATGCCATTCAAAAGATGAAAACGAACAAAAATTGTGGATGCAGATGAAATGTGTCATTGTGTTTTGTTGAATAATATATTAGCTGACGTGTAAAACGGTGACGGGTGGCCACGACCCTCAGGCTGCCTGGCACGGTACTCCACCACCGTAGTAACTTCAATCTACAAAACAATACCGAAATACCAGACTGATTTTGAAAATACAATCTGAAAGAAGATATTGTAATGCATTTCTTAACGATAACTAAGGCGAGGTGTGAGGTAGGCAGTCTGTGGTCGAGGGGTATGGTGGCGGGGCTGGGTGGGGCGGGGCAGGGCGAGGTGGGATAGGGCTGGGAGGATGGGGCGCCCCACTCCTCAAAATACTCTCCCGTAATAAAACCTGACGCTATCAATACCATCAGATGAACGGGAGCAGGCACGAGGGTAGAGGAGGGTGAGGGGGGACGCGGTGGACAATTTACAACAAGGAACACCCCTACCAGGCTTTCCCCGGCCTTACCTGGACGCTGATTATGCGGTTCAGTTCTTGTGCCCCGATTATAGAATGGATATAAATTCACTAGAGTCGGTGCAACGAAGAATGACAAAAATGATTCCGGGACTTAGAAACCTTCCATATCAGGATAGGTTAAAGAAACTTAACTTGCATTCCCTAGAAAGACGAAGAGTGCGGGGAGATATGATAGAAGTATTTAAGTAGGTGAAAGGAATCAATAAAGGGGATATAGATAAAGTTCTTATAATATCCGAGCAGGATAGGACTCGGAGCAACGGATTCAAGTTGGATAAGTTTAGGTTTAGGCGGGAGATAGGAAGAAACTGGTTCACAAATTGGGTGGTGGACGAGTGGAACAAGCTTAGCAACTTTGTAGTAAGTGCTGGAAGGCTGGAAAGTTTCAAAGGGAGGCTAGATAGATTCATGGATGATAGAGAGTGGTAGTAACTCTCGACAGGAGCTGCCATGCACAGGCCAACCGGCCTATTGCAGACTCCTTATTTTCTTATGTTCTTATGTTCTTATGATTACATCACATCATTAGAGCAATACTGTTGTGACGCTCCACGCTGATAACATACCTGGCTGGCTGTACCCTCGGAGTGATACTAAATGACTACTTGGTCACATCTCATCTGATTATGATTCTATGTACAGTTGCCAGCAAAAAGTCCTACCACAGCCTTGCTACACAGGGCTGTGGTAGGACTTTTGCTGGACACTGTACATCAGAGGGATATATACTGCTTTTATTGCTTCCTTTAGTACTGCATCACAAGAGGATCCACAACTATAACACAACCCGATCAAGTAAGGCGCCGTAGGTTGTTGTTGTTGTTCTTGAGGTTATGGTATTATTACTGTTTCAACAACTATTATGGTGTTTTAGTTCGCATCTCTAGGTTAGTACACGGTCTATAAGGTTAACATATACAGTACACCAGTCATTATCAAACGAAAATGGTAGATATCCTCACCAACACTACACCAACTATCCCTTACCAACACCCCCACAAACCATCCCTCACCAACACCCTCCACAAACTACCCCTCACCAACACCCCCCACAAAACACCCCTCACCATCACCCCCACAACCTTCCTTCACCATCACCCCCACAACCTACCCTCACCAACACCCCCACCAACACCCCTCACCAACACCCCTAGGGGTCAGTACTAGGCCCACTCTTGTTCATAATCTACATAAGCGATCTAGATACTGGGATCAGCAGTGACATAAGCAAGTTTGCGGATGACACCAAAATTGGGCGGCAGATTAATTCAGGGCAGGATGCAAATGCATTACAGGAGGATCTAAATAAACTGCAGGGGTGGTCTGAAAAATGGCAAATGAAATTCAACACCAGCAAGTGCAGCGTACTCAATATTGGAAGAACAAATACTGACAATGTATACAGCCTTAACAAAATCAACCTAGAGAAGTCGACTTGTTCGAAATAAGGCAAACAGAGTATTGGGTTTTATATCTAGAAGTGTAAGTAATAAGAGTGCAGAGGTCTTATTGCAACTATATCTTGCGCTAGTCAGGCCGCACCTCGATTATGCGGTTCAGTTCTGGCGCCCTTATTATAGAATGGATATCAATTCATTAGAGTCGGTGCAACGTAGAATGACGAAAATGATTCCGGGACTTAGAAACCTTCCATATCAGGATAGGTTAAAGAAACTTAACTTGCATTCCCTAGAAAGACGAAGAGTGCGGGGAGATATGATAGAAGTATTTAAGTGGGTGAAAGGAATCAATAGAGGGGATATAGATAAAGTTCTTATAATATCCGAGCAGGATAGGACTCGGAGCAACGGATTTAAGTTGGATAAATTTAGGTTTAGGAGGGAGATAGGAAGAAACTGGTTCACAAATAGGGTGGTGGACGAGTGGAACAAGCTTACCAACTTTGTAGTAAGTGCTGGAACATTGGAAAGTTTCAAAAGGAGGCTAGATAGATTCATGGATGATAGAGAGTGGTTGTAACTCTCGACAGGAGCTGCCATGCACAGGCCAACCGGCCTATTGCAGACTCCTTATTTTCTTATGTTCTTCTGCAAACCCCTCACCAACACCCCCCACTAACCATCTCTCACCAACACCCCCACAAACCATCCCTAACCAACATACCGCACTACAACTACGTCAGAAATTATAAGACGCACTACAACTACGTCCGAAATTATAAGACGCACTACAACTTCGTCAGAAATTATAAGACGCACTACAACTTCGTCAGAATGTTTATACTGTAACGCACTACATTTACGTCACGTGTGTTTTAGATACACTACAACTACATCAGAATGTATATAACGCACATCAAACCACGTCATGAGTGTTTTAGATGCACTACAACTACGTCAAGAGTGTATAAGACGCACTACAACTACCTTCAAGTGTGTTTTAGTTTTTTAGATACACTACAACTACGTCAGAAGGTATATATAACGCACTACAACCACGTCAGGAGTGTTTTAGACGCACTACAACTACGTCAGATGCATGAGGCACACTACAACTACGTCAGATGCATGAGGCACACTACAACTACGTCCTAATGCATGATACACACTACAACTACGTCAGAAGGTATATATAACGCACTACAACCACGTCAGGGGTGTTTTAGATGCACTACAACTACGTCAGATGCATGACACACTACTACTACGTCAGATGCATGACACACTACAACTACGTCAGAATACATGAGACGCACTACAACTACGTCAGATGCATGAGACACACTACAACTACGTCAGAATGCATGAGCCGCACTACAACTACGTTAGAAGGTATATATAACACACTACAACCACGTCAGGAGTGTTTTAGAGGTACTATAACTACGTCAGATGCATGACACACTACAACTACTTCAGAATGCATGAGACGCACTACAACTACGTCAGAATGCATGAGACGCACTCCAACTACGTCACATGCATGAGACGCACTACAACTACGTCAGATGCATGAGGCACACTACAACTACGTCAGAATACATGAGACACACTACAACTACGTCAGAATACATAGGGCACACTACAACTACGTCAGAATGCATGAGACGCACTCCAACTACGTCACATGCATGAGACGCACTACAACTACGTCAGATGCATGAGGCACACTACAACTACGTCAGAATACATGAAACGCACTACAACTACGTCAGTAAACATGAGACGCACTACAACTACGTCAGAATGCATGAGACGCACTACAACTACGTCAGAATGTATGAGACGCACTACAACTCCGTCAGAATGCATGAGACGCACTACAACTACGTCAGAATGCATGATACACACTAGGCGTATATACAGATAACCAGACCCTAATAGCGTTCATATCAATACTAATAACAATAACGTTCTCAGATAATACTACTGATATTTTCCGATATGTTGGTAGCCCTGATAGCTGCCTGACGTCATCAATTAGTGTTAAAAAGTAGGCACAATATTTCCGTGTTCATGAGATATCGTTTAAGTGTACTTGGAAAGGTTCATAATAAACGGTATGTTAACAAAAACTTATAATAAATATATGTTAATGTAAGTTTCTGTCATTTATAGTGGGTTTGGTTACCAGATTATCACTTAATTATAAAGGTAATATATCGTGTATGTCCTTATTAACTGAAATCATTATTTAATCTGTATATTTTAACTAATACGCGCCTGTATACTTGAAATTATTAATAGTTTCGGAGCAATATTATAGTACTCTTATGTCAAAAGTTAATATTTCGTTCCAAAATTCACGCTCGGGTGTGTGACTATGTTATTACTCAAATAAAGATTATGTCCACAAGTAAACCTTCAGATACACATTACTGGGTTAAAACATTTATATTTTTCGTAGATAAAGGTTAGCAGATAACATACTGTAATGCTAAGAAAGCGTACATTACTGACAAAGTATTCTCATACAGCCACTTATTATCATTCTCATATATATCCGATAATACTGTGGAAAGATGTAAAAACAAAAAAAATAGCGAAATTAAAACCAATTCCTCCCCTCCCCCTCCCTCCCCCTACACACACAAATGCATGAGGTCACCTCAGTAACGGACGAAGAAACACACATCAACCACTAGACCATTTTATTCCCCGACGTTTACGTGCATCCCACTCCTCAGGTGAAGCCATAAGTCCTGACCTGAGTGGGTACCTTGATGTACCGAACACCTTGACATAACGTATATATCAAACTACGGGAACTGTTTCCATATAACATTAGGTATTTTCTTAAGCACACACCAAGATAAACGAAACTGAAGGAAGGTCAATTATAATACATTTTAACACTAACTCATAACTGTGAGGAGAGGGGCTAAAAATTATAAACTTTTCGTCCAGTGAAGGTTTTATGTGGAGGGTCGAGGTGGAGAGATGACAGACCACACAGGTCTGAAGTAAAGGCTGTCGTGTGTGACGAGGTCCACACACACACACAGACACAGGACGCAGCCCCCACCTGTCCCTGCTGTGGTCACCTACCCCCACCTACTCACCACCGCCAGTTGCCACCAGGACTTACCGACTTACCCCAGACTCTGCTATGCGGCGTTTTGGACAATGGATTACCCGGTATCCCTGGACTGAAGTGATCACGGTAGATGATGTGCAGAACAAGTGGGATAATTACCTGGACACTATCACCGAAGCCTACCACCACTTCTTTCCAGCCAAAACACTGAGGATCCACCCCGATGATGTCCCGTGGATTACACCCCGCATAAAAAGACTCATTGAGCAGCGCAACAAGGCATACTACACCAACAACCGAATGTACAAAAGTCTACGTAACCAGGTCATCAGGGAAATCAAGTCTGCCAAGAAGACTTATTATCCCAGGAAAGTGCACGGCCTCAAGGAAGTCGGCATCGGTCAGTGGTACTCCAAGGTAAAAGATCTGTGGTCTCAACCGTCAGTCTCCCACACTTCCTTTCATCTCACATTTACTTAGTGAGGAGGCAGCTGATATAATTAATAAGCATTTTGCCACCATATGTCATACCTTATCCAGTCTTGACCTCACTCTCCTCCCGGCTTACTTACCTTCCCCCTCCCCCCCTCCCAGTGTTCAACCATATGAAATCGCCAACAAACTCCTGAAATTTAAATCCAAACGCTCCACGATCCCAATTGACCTCCCAATCAAAATATACAAGGAGTTTGTAGTCGAATTTGCCACCCCCCTCTGTTCTATTATTAATGCATCCCTCAGACAAAGCAAATGCCCTAATGAATGGAAAACCGCATTTGTCACCCCCATCCCCAAGGTCACCACCCCACAGTCCCCTAACGACCTGAGGCCAGTTGCCATTACCCCCATACCTAGTCTACTTTGTGAGGACTTTGTTTTTGAGTGGGCATTTGCCAGTATCTATCAGTCAATTGATCCACAGCAATTTGAGGACCTCCTCTACATCACACTGCTTGGTGAGCTTTCTGAATTTTCTGCACAAAAACTTGCAGAAACGTAAGACATCACTGGCCGTTGCCCTTGTGGACTTCAGGAAGGCCTTTGACCTTGTTGATCACTATACTGTTATCAACAAGGCTATTGCACTAGGGCTGCCCACCAACCTGGTCTCATGGCTCACTGATTTCTTGAGTGGACGTCGCCAAGCAGTGAGGTATCAGGGCTTGGTCTCTACATTCCAACACCTCACCTGCGGTGTTCCCCAGGGAACCAAGATGGGACCACTGTGCTTCCTCACCCTGATCAACGACGCTCTATTAGACACTCCTCACAGGTGGAAGTACGTGGATGACTGCACTGTGGGGGTTTCAGTGGACAACACCGCACCAGACTACTCATCGCTCCAAGGCACCCTGGACAGGCTACAGGCATGGACTACGGAGAACAAGGTCACCATCAACCACACCAAAACTGTAGTCATGCACATCAATACCGCCACCACTCCAGTGCAAGCCCCAGCAGTCACAGTGGGTGCCCATCCTCTCCAGCTGGTGCAGTCTGCCAAACTCCTGGGTGTAACTATAGACAACAAACTTGACTGGAAGGCCCATGTAAATAACACAGTCAAGGCAGCCTCGTACCGTCTCTACATGCTACGAAGACTTAGGTCACTTGGGACACCCACGCCAGAGCTGAGGACCATCTACAACGCCTTTATTCTCCCCAAACTAACGTATGCGTCACCAGCCTGGTCGTCTTCTCTCAACTCCACCCAACAACGTCAGCTAGAGAAGGTACAGAAAAGGGCCTGCAGAATCATGCTCGGCGCAGAATACTCCGGCTACACCAACGCTCTCTCCACCCTGGAAATGCCATCCCTCAGTGACCTCCACCACCAAGCACTGGAAAGGTTTGGCAGTGGACTACTGCACCACCCTCGCCATCGCCACCTCCTGCCACCTGCAGCCCCCCACCCAACTCGCGCAGTCCGCCACTACAACAAAATACAGCCCATAAGAGCCCGCACCGATAGATATAAGAACAGTACCATCCCATCTACTGTTAGAATAATAAACAACTCCTGATTTATGTACTGTACAAACCTGTAAATGTATCCAATGCATATTATATCATTATGTCTAAATCAAATGTAAGTCTGTATATTTTCAGCCACCGGCTGCAACTCTATTAATAAACCGTTTATTATTATTATTATTATTATTATTACACACACACACATACATACATACACATAAATTGAAAAAAAATTCAAGAGTGAGAAACAATATATATGTTGTGTTGCAATTCTGTGTAAATGAGGCAGAAAGTCAGATGAGCAACCTGGGACTTGGTCACAATTTTCGTGATGCCAAATAGCAGCAGGTGTCTACCATTAGACAACTTTCAATATCTTCCCAGGCGGTAGTACCTCCCTGTTTGGCAGCTGCCTGTTTGAGGCAAAAGACGTAAAAGAAAGATGGACAGAGTATGTAGAAGAACTGTACAATAATAAGAACACAGTAGAAGTACGAAACTTACAAAAATAACGATCGAAATGACAATTCTGGAAATAACCGTTGAGGCTGCGAGCAAATTGAAAAATGATAAAACTTGTGGGGTTGATCAGCTTCCAGCAGAATTTATAAAACAAATGGGAGAGAATGGGATAAAATGTTTGCCTAAAATACGTAATTTTATATACTACAAAGGAGACCTTCCTAGGGATTTCAAAAAAAGCCACGAGCCTTAAAGAGTACCTGCTAAGTTTTATTAAACATAAGTTTAAGTCGAGTAAGGTTCAGAATAAAATGTGAGTTACCTGAAGATTAAAACTGATAGAGAATGGGAAAAGGAACTGGAGAAGCTATATTTAGTTTGAGAATTTTAAGTGAAAGCTCTTTAGAGGTCCAAAGAAATTTGTGTATCTGCTTTGTTGATTTTGAAAAGCTTTTGAGAAGGAACGCACAATAAACTTACAGAGATTTTGGAAAAAATAGGCATTAATGAAGGACATAATAGAATTTTAAAGAATCTTTACTGGCAACAGGAGGCTGTAGTGTTAGTAAATAATGAACTTACTTATTGGTTCACAATTAGACAGGGAGTAAGACAAGATTCTTAATGAGACTAAAAGTTATTGGTAAAGTAATATCAAATAAACGCTATGTAGATGATATTGCTTTTATCACAGATAGTGAAGGGGTATTACAAAAACCCGTTAACAGATAAGTGGAAAAGGGTGAAAAATATGGCAACAGGGCACTTAAACATTTTAAGTGGAAAATTTTGTGTACTTTACTGTATTTGGGAACTAACATTTGCTGTGATGGTAGATGTACGGAAGAAATTAAAACAAGAATAGGGCGAGGAAAACCAGCATTTTAATAATCTGAAAGACCTAATGGAAAGGGACATAAACTTCATTTTGAGAAAAAAATTTTGCTGAAAGGAAAATATTGCTAAAACATAATGATCAAATTTGCATAGTTTCCTTTCAGTAGTTATTTACACACAATGGGCGGTTACACAAAACTTTTTATGAGCACTAAAAAGAATGCCTTCCGTTTCCTTTAGCTGGTCTGTAATTCTTGGTGCCAACCGAAGTGGCGAGCGGATGGCACCAGTCCTCACTTACCAGGATCACCAACACAACAGTCCCACACGGGTGATCAGGGTGATCAGCCCGGATGAGTCTTGACCTAAGCCCCACAGAGCCCGACGGTGGCAACAGTCAGTCAGGCCACCACGAGGTGGTATACGAAATAGTTTTTGGAAGTTGTATTGTGTTTCCTGAACCTTTATACCGATAACTTCCCTGTTATTATATTATTATGGTGTATAGTTAAGATTAAAGGTTTTATATAATATAGTGTGAGTGGGGGTAAGACACACTATATCAAGAGTATTGACAGAGTTACTTAATAGTCCCTTTAATATGTGTTTGTGTGTGTGAGAGTGACTGAGTGCGTGCGTGCGTGAGTGCGTGCGTATGTGTGTGTGTGTGTGTATGTGTGTGTCTGTGTATGTGTGTGTCCTTCCTTCCTTCCTTCCTTACTTCCTTCTTTCCTTCCTTCCTTCCTTAAAAGGCACCTGGAGACTACAACCACACAAATAACAGAACCGACCCTTCAACACCCACCTCCACCCAACTCGCACAGACCTTCAGCAACACACTAACACTCACTACAACAGTCAAACCCTCTCTAAGTCAATGAACACTACACACACACTCGACCATTGAGGGAGTCTCACTGTGTTATGGTCGATATCCACCACTTACCACATTACCTCAGGTGTTGACATAAGTTAATACAATAACCTAACCTAACCTAACCTAACCAAACCTAACCTAACCTAACCTAACCTAACCTATCCTAACCCTTCTGTGTGTATAGTGAGGTGTTTGTATAAAGGTCTGCCTGATGGAGATATATGTATGAAGGATGATCAATATTCATACACGGAGTAAACAAACAAGGTGAGGTATTCTATATGTGTGTGTGTGTGTGTGTGTGCGCCAGTACACAGCTTCTTCACCATCAAGAGTCCTGCTGTGCCTCCTCGTGGCAACACACGGTAACTGGGTTTCTCATAGGCCCAGGCTAGAGGCTAGGGGCGCTGGTGGTAGAGCGGTACCGCTCTTGCCTCACAAGCAAGATGTCACAAGTTCGATTCCCGGGCCGGCGGAAGTTGTTTGGACATTCTTCCTAGTCCCCTTGGTCCCTGTTCACCGAGCAGCAAAGTATGTACCTGCTGTAAATCGAAAGTTGCGAATTCGTATTCAGGGACAATTTTTGGAGCTTCCAATAACTTGCTTAGACATAAAACCATTGACTCTTCAGGCTTTTATGCCCCTAACTCATGAGACATAAGGCAAGCATGAACTTAGCATGCTTCCCTGTTGGGCGATGTAAACGCTTCTGCGCTTCACCTTACACATGGATGTAGGGGGTGCCCCCCCCCCCCAAAAAAAAACGACTCCAGAAGAGGTTTTAACACTAAGAGTCTGTAGGATCCAGCAGTAGCACATGCTTTCAGACAGCTGTTCGAACATGGACTAATACGAAACCCGACAACAATCAACCCAAATCCCAGTGTTGAAAGGGGTATTCTCGACACTGTCAAGACAAAAAGCCTGCGAAGAGACCCTCGGCCAGGTTGAAAGAATACACCATGAGTGATTTCATGAAAATGACCCAGAAATCAATGTACTCATCGATGGTGAACGCGCTGCTTTAACTGAGTGGCAGAACTCGGATCAAAATTGATAACTCCTGCAAGAAGAAAGCGGCAATGCAGCACGAACTTTACAATATAAAGAACGACTGGTTTAAAAATAAAGCATGTGAAACACAAAATTTGCAGATCACCACAAGATGTGCGAATTTTAAATTTCAAATAAAACATTTTATGGGCCAATCACTCATGGCACAGCCCCCCTCTATCATCCAATGGCAACTCCCTACTTAAAGATTATGAAGGCCTCTTCAGCATCCAGAGATGTCCCACCTCAACTATCCTCCATCCCTGGATGAGGTATCTATTGCCATCAAACAGATGAAAAATAAAAAAGCCTCCGGTGCCTGATGAAATCCCAGTGGATGTGTATAAAGCAGGAGGACCTCTGCTTATCAGCCGTCTCCACTCTCTCTTGGAGAATACATGGAAAAAGAAAGAATTCCCCAAGATCTTAAGGATGTCTCCATCATCAATACTTATAATAACAAGGGAGACCGGACAGACTGTGGCAACTACCGCGGGATCTCGCTGTTGTCCGTAGCTGGCAAACTTATCGCCCGAGTCCTCCTAAACAGACTTCTTCCTGAGGCGAAAAACTTCCTCCCAGAACCTCAATGTGGCTTTAGACCATCACGTGGCACCACTGACATCATCTTTGCTGCCCGCCAGATAAAGGAAAAGTGCAGAGAACAGAGTCGTGACCTGTACATGGCTTTCATCGACCTAACCAATGCCGTCGACTCGGTCAACAAGGAAGATCTCTGGCAGACCCTTAGCCGTTTTGGCTGTCCAAAAAAATTCATCGCCATTGTGAGGCAACTCCACTATGGCATGAACTGCAGCATTTTCAGTATGCAGACGTCCTCACCCTTGTCACTCACACTGAATGCGACCTACAGGAGATCCTGAACACATACTCAGAGGTGTATGCACACTTTGGCCTTGAGGTGAATGTACATAAGACTCAGATTCTCTTTTAGCCTGCCCTTGGCTCAACCATACCTCTACCATCCTCCATCCAGCTTTTCTGTACTACCCTCTCTAACGTTGCCCACTTTCCGTATCTCGGCTCCGACCTGTCCACCACCGCGGACATCGGTGAAGAGGTTTAACACTGGATCAGATGTGCATCTGAAGTCTTTGGCAGCCTCCGTACCCGTGTCTTCAGCTTTAGGGAGCTGAAATTATCTACAAAGTTGCACGTATATCGAGCAGTGGTCCTCCCCACCCTGCTATATGGCAGCAAGACATAGGTCACATACAGGAGGCACCTCAAGGCACTTGAAAACTTTCACCAACGTAGTCTACGTTCCATCCTCCGAGTTCGCTGGTAAGACAAGAGAACAAATGCCAATATTCTCGCTGACACCAACTGTAAGAGCATCGGGGCTACCATTATCCATGAACAACTACGCTGGACTGGCCATGTTACTCGCATGGACGACAGTAGACTGCCATAGCAGCTACTTTACAGTCACCTAACGAATAGTAAACGTAACGCTGGCGGGCAACTGATAAGGTATAGGTTAGTATTAAGACAAACCTGAAAAAGTGCCAAAATGACCCTCTCACCTGGGAGACGATTACTCCACATCGTAATGCTTGGAGGAGCACCACACGAGGTGTCAATACTTTCGAGTTACCCCGAATACATACCGAGACAAACAAGCGCCAACGTCGGAAAGATGCTGCTCCACCCCTCCAACAGTAGATGGAACCCTCCACATGTGCAACGAATGTGGACGATGCTGCGGGTCCCGTATCGGGCTCTTTAGTAACCTCAAAACTCACCAACCTAGGTGACATCCCTAATAACTCATATCATTGTATCATAGCTGGATGATTGTCATACTCGATTCCGAGTGACAGCAAAGTAGTAGTAGTAGTTGTGTGTGTGTGTGTGGTCCGGGTTCGATCCCCGGGCAAAGTGAAACTATGGGCAAGTTTCTTTACGCCATTTACCTCTGTCTACCCAACAGTAATTGGAAACCCAGATGTTAATCTATTTGCGGATCGTGTTCAGGGGTAATGGTTAGCCAGTGCAGTTGGCGAGTTGTCCTGTCTTCTCGGACTGTTCCTTGACACTGGGTCATGCAACTTGTTAACTCAGGGTGTGGTTGTTGTGTTGGCGACAGCTTCTACACCTTAAAACAAATTCACGCCTAGGTGGCCCTCGGGCCGGCCATCTTCGTACAGGAGTGGCAACCATTATTATTATTATTGGGTAGTTGCTCTCGTTCTGGTTTATCTAACGTTTCTCTGTTTACTAAATCACAAACATCGCAGGCAATAAGACCGTCTAAATTATGCTTAGCATTTTTATTCAATAGAAAGATAGATAGATAGATAGATAGATAGATAGATAGATAGATAGATAGATAGATAGATAGATAGATAGATAGATAGACAGACAGACAGACAGACAGACAGACAGACAGATAGACAGATAGATAGATAGATAGATAGATAGATAGATAGATAGATAGATAGATAAATAGATAGATAGATAGATAGCTAGATACATAGATAGGATAGGGTGTGGTGTGGTAAGGTTCACACCACACCACACCACACCGCTGCTTGACCAAATTCTGTAGCACCGTCACAGTTCACTGATGTATCTGCAACATTGATATAATCGACAGACACACCCGGCAATTTGGGTCATATCCACAAAATGGTGGGTGTATGTGTGCAGCCAGTGGACAAAGATGGCATGACCCCTGTTGTCCTTCGTTCTGGTGTTTGGACGTAGGTCTTTATGCTACTCCGAGGTAGCAGTGTGAACTACTCCAGTGCGTCACAGATAGGAACACAGTGAGGTAGTGCGTACTGTCTGGCACACCACCACCGTGTCATTCCTCCAGCTAGATCTTGTACAGCAGCAATTATTCCTGCAGGCTTTAGGTATTATGGCTGTAACTGGGCATATTCTCAGGGCTCCCGGACAGATGGCCGAAGGACATTTGGCCGACGGACGTTTCACCTAATGAAATTTGACCTGACCTCATGTTTTGTAAGGTCGCTCTGTGTACATAAACCTCTCTCAGTCCATGTAATTCACTATTTAAATTGAAATTGGGGAAAATAATGCTGATTATTTCCGACGACTATCAGATATTAAACACAAGACTGAAGCAATTTTTATAAAGCAATTACATTACTATTAATATCTTTTATCATTTAGTAAATATGCAAAAAATACATTGCAAAGAAGAAAGAAAGCAAAATTAAAAAGGCCATATGTCCATTCGGCGAAATATCCGTTCGGCCATTTGTACGTTCGGTCAAATGTCCGTCGGTGAAACGTCCGTCGGCCAAATGTCCTTCGGCCATCTGTCAGGTCACGATTCTCAGACTCTGTTTTTCACATGGTGTTTGTGCAAAGCTTAATACTGTGTAAATAATGCCTGGATTGGTGGGGTTGAGATTGGTGAAAGGGAAGACTTCTATTCCGGTTCTTTCATACTGGTGGTCATTTTCATGAAACACACGGAGCCAGTTCCAGAACACAGCAGTCCACAAAGACTCAAGGACAGCGGCTGCAGACTGGGGGCAGCAAGTTTACTATGTCTTTATAGGAATGTTTCTAAAAGTGCCCACTGTTTCAGCAGATGGTATTTTGACTGAACTTATTATGGGTGAACAAGTCACAGTGTTACACAAGCTATACCTCCCATCCACCTACTGTGCCTCTTCCTCCTGTATCACACTGGCAGATGACTTTCTTGTTGTAGCTGTTATCGTGCTCTCACGTGTATAGTTCTTACGACAAACAGCATGGAGTCTCAGTGGTGATATTCTCGTCAACATCTGTTGAAGCCAATCATCTCGCTTGATCGTAGCCCGCACAATACTCCTGCGGCTCCCTTCCTTTAAATCATCTCTTAAAAATCTCTATTGTCTAAATATTAATATTTTTTGTAATACCTACTTTATAATCCTGCTTTTATTGTACCACCAAAACCATTTTATCAGAAATTATAATGTAGATAGATAAAAAGTTAACATTTGCATAATCCTGACAGCTCTTGTTCCACTTTTATACAACCCCTGTTGTACTGCTTCCCTCCCTTATCATATTTATGTTTTCAATTTCCACTGTAACATATGCACAGTATATACTTATACTATAAATGTAAAAAAATAAAAATAAATAAAGAAATAAAGTAAAATAAATAAATATCGACATTCTGATATGTTCTTACTACCACCATGCTATGTGTACTATTCCAGATGATATTAAATGTTACATAATACTTCTTTGAGATAAATGTACAGTATATATCCGGTGCCTACAAGAGAGCTCAGGCTCTCAATTGGCTCAGCCATGTTAATATTATGAATATTATTTTAATCGACTCTGTATCTTTGCTCTTCCGGCTAAATTTACTGTTTCAATATCAATATCCCTTATCTTCATTGTTGCAGCATCAGTCGAACTAAGCTTCCCATTGCAAATTATACAAAGATCATTCATTATCTGAAATGGGAATAAAATATTCCAGGTATTGCCGTTATGGGCTTCTTGCACACCAACGTAATATAAAAACAATCCCAAGTTTGCCCTCGATAATTTATCAAGTATCATGTCTGCTTGCGAATACGAGTATATGAAAACAAAATGGTAGTCATCTTGTTTTTTGTATTATCCTATAATGGTTTTACAGGATTGTTATTGTCTGAAAACCTATGAGAATACATTTTGTTCATATTTCTATCATGTCTAGGTGCATATATATGATACTCTACAGAATGGCGGCCATCTTTGACGCCATCTTGAACACCTGAGTTAGCACATGGAGGATGTTGAGGGAATTTTGATGAGTTTTTAAGCTTGTTGTCAATCAAAGCTCCAGGTTTGTGGTATATTTAAGCTGTAACTCTGAACTGATAGCTACAGGTGAGACGGTTCGTTATCACACTTCACATTAAAATATTCACCAGTAAAACATTTTTAACACAATTGAATGTCCATAAAGAAATATTACTGTTCTTTTTTTAACCTCACTGACCACAAATTACAATAGATAGCTCCCGTAGTGTACTGGTTATTGATGGTTACAAGTGTTCCCTGAAGAATGCAGTGATGGGTAGGGAAACACCGGGTAACACTGAAGTCCGTTTATTATGGATGAGAGAAATACAAGTGGTGACTAGCGTGTGCCATGCACGGCTCACACAGTCAGACTGAGACTGCCTTGCCATATGGCAGCCTCCGGGCAATGTTGCCACATAACGCGTGCAGTGTTGCCACGTAATTATATATATAAATGCTACTCGGCACAGTAGCTTATTTACAAGGTTGCTACTCGGCACAGTAGCTTAGATGCATAACCTACAGTTATCACGTCTGCTTTACACGCAGAAGGTCCCAGGTTCGAGCCCCGGCGAGAGCAAGTAAATTTATTTTCTTGTCCTGGTGATGTTTAAAGAGAACACTAAAGTAAAGCCATGTGCTCTCGCCAGGTACCTTCTGCGTGTAAAGCAGACGTGATACACTACGGGAGCTTGCAATGGTGGTTAAAGTCCTCAACCATATAGGCCTTGAACATTAACTCATAATCCAAAGTTTACGTTCACCATAAGCAAAAGCTAACGTAAGACAAGATACTGCTATTCTACTAAGCGAGTATGTGAGGATGGCGTTAATGATCGTTGTCTTAGGTAAATACTAAGCTTCACCTCACGGCAGATATAGTGAGGATCGTGTTGTCGACATAGATCTATAACGAGGACCGACGAGGAAATGGTAATACTTTGATGGGATTTATTTGGTCTGGCTGAAGAGACTTACATTATACACAGTAAACTGTCTTAACTATAAACAATAAACTATTATCACTACACAGAGATAACTGTCTTTACTATAAACAATAAACTGTTATCACTACACAGTAAACTGTCTTCACTATACAGTAAACCGTCCTCACTATACAGTAAACTGTCCTCACTATACAGTAAACTGTCCTCACTATAAAGTAAACTGTCTTCACTATACACAGCAAACTGTCTTCACTACACACAGTAAACTACCTTCACTAAACAGTAAACAGTCATCACTATACACAGTAAATTAGCTTCACTATATACAGTCAACTATATTCATCACACACTGTAAACCGTCTTCACTATACAGTAAACTGTCTTCACTACACAGTAAACTGTCTTCACTATACACAGTAAACTGTCTTCACTAAACAGTAAACAGTCATCACTATACACAGTAAATTAGCTTCACTATATACAGTCAACTATATTCATCACACACTGTAAACCGTCTTCACTATACAGTAAACTGTCCTCACTACAGTAAACTGTCTTCACTATACACAGTAAACTGTTTACAAACAGTAAACAGTCATCACACAGTAAATTAGCTCCACTATATACAGTCAACTAACTTCATTACACACAAACTTACAACTTCCTTCACAAACTCTCACATACACAGTAAACTGTCTTCACTAAACAGTAAACAGTCATCACTATACACATAAATTAGCTTCACTATATACAGTCAACTATATTCATCACACACTGTAAACCGTCTTCACTATATACAGTCAACTATATTCATCACACACTGTAAACCGTCTTCACTATACAGTAAACTGTCTTCACTACACAGTAAACTGTCTTCACTATACACAGTAAACTGTCTTCACTAAACAGTAAACAGTCATCACTATACACAGTAAATTAGCTCCACTATATACAGTCAACTAACTTCATTACACACTGTAAACTGTCTTCACTGTACAGTAAACTGTCTTCACTATACAGAGTAAACTGTCTTCACTACATACAGTAAACTCTCTTCACTATAAACAGTAAACTGTCTTCACTATACAGCAAACTGTCTTCACTATGCAGTAAACTGTCTTAACTATACAGTAAACTTGCTTGACTATACACAGTAAATTCGTTTCACTACACCAGTAAATTACCTTCACTAAACACAGTAAACTGTCTTCACTATACTCTTTAAACAACTTCACTATACAGTAAACTTGCTTGACTATACACAGTAAATTCGTTTCACCACACCCAGTAAAATACCTTCAATAAACACAGTAAACTGTCTTCACTATACACTTTAAACAACTTCACTATACAGTAAGCTAGCTTCACTATATACAGTCAACGATCTTCATTACACACAGTAAATTGTCTTCACAATACAGTAAACTCTCTTCACTATACACTGTAAACTATCTTCACTATACCCAGTAAACTATCTTCACTACACCCAGTAAAATATCTTCACTATACACAGTAAACTGTCTTCACTATACTTTAAACAGTCTTCACTATACACAGTAAACTAGCTTCACTATATGCAGTCAACCATTTTCACTACACACCGTAAACTATCTTCACTACTACACAGTAAACTACCTTCACTATACAGTAAACTAACTTCACTATACAGTAAACTGTCTTCACTACACACAGTAAACAATCTTCACTATACACAGTAAACTGTCTTCACTATACACAGTAAACTATCTTTACTACACACAGTAAACTATCTTCACTATACACAGTAAACTATCTTTACTACACACAGTAAACTGTCTTCACTACACACAGTAAACAATCTTCACTATACACAGTAAACTGTCTTCACTATACACAGTAAACTATCTTTACTACACACAGTAAACTGTCTTCACTACACACAGTAAACAATCTTCACTATACACAGTAAACTATCTTTACTACACACAGTAAACTGTCTTCACTATACACAGTAAACTATCTTTACTACACAAAGTAAACTGTCTTCACTACACACAGTATACAACTTCACTATACACAGTAAACTGTCTTCACTACACACAGTAAACAATCTTCACTATACACAGTAAACAACTTTACTATACAGTACACAGTAAACTTTATACACAGTAAACATTATACACTATATATCCCGACAGGCTCTTACTATATTTTCTCGCACGCAGAATTTAGAAAATTGCCTCTTGGAAGCTGAGAAAATGTTACGAGTATCATTCTGCTATGGAGGCGAAAATTGTTGTCAAAAATTTATCGAAAAAACTGTCGGTCACTGGACCACACCACGTGCTCGAGGTGTTGGGTGCCTATGGCACCATTCTAGAATATAACAGGCCAATAAAAACAGATGGAAAACTGGAAAACTATTGTACCGTTACGTTTAAAACGCCAGAAATGGCGTTGAGCGTGGTGGCAGTTGGGCAGGTGATCGTCAATGACCGTCCCCTAACTGTGGAACTGGATAGAACCGTCCCTATCATCCGACCCAAAAATAAGACATTAAACAAAAGAGAGACTTCAAATAATATATAGTCGTCCCCAACACTGTCCCAACCGGATGTGACCAACCCAACTCTGTCCCAACCGGATGTGACCAACCCAACACTGTCCCAACCGGATGTGACCAACCCAACACTGTCCCAACTAGATGTGACCAACCCAGCACTGTCCAGCCCAACATCAGCAGAAAAGAATGATAATAAAATGTTCATCAAACACCTTCCACAAAATATTTCGATAGATAAAATAAAAAATTACTTTGGTAAATTCGGGGTGCTGTCTAAAATTTGGATAAAGAATGGAAAAAATTTTGGTTTTGTCATTTATGACAATACTGAAGGATTAAGCCGAGCCCTTAGTTGCTCTCCACACGTGATCGACGGCAGCGTCATCGATGTGGATTTGCCGCAAGGGGCGGGCTGTCAGATCTTCATAGGTGGTCTAACTAGCCGGCCTAATGAAGATGACGAAGTCCAGGAAAGGCTCGAGGAGTACGGC
Organism: Homarus americanus; assembly: GCF_018991925.1. Classification (NCBI taxonomy): domain Eukaryota; kingdom Metazoa; phylum Arthropoda; class Malacostraca; order Decapoda; family Nephropidae; genus Homarus; species Homarus americanus. The sequence goes on along the minus strand of NW_024729764.1, from coordinate 3,537 downwards.
CACATCCTTAAGTGGCAGAGACCGCTCTCCAGAGGTCAGCCTGCTCCTTACGCCTTCGTCACTTTTAGTAGTGAAGAAGAAGCTCGACGTGCCGTCCATGCTTAAGCAATCAATATAAATGGGCGGCGCATGGCTATAAAAGTTCCAAAAAATCAAAATATCAGATATGGATCGCAAGAACAGGCACCCCCAACTTTGAAGAGAAAATTAAGTCCAGAAAACGACGACTACAGAGAAAATCCTAAACAATACCTTAAACAGGTTGAGGATACTGAGGTCGTGCATGTAGTCAATCGAAAATTATACGAGGATGGTGACGAGGAAGAGTCGCTCGCCCTTTACGGTATAAACGAAACTCCCACCAAACGCCAAAAACAATCAAACGCGCACAGCCGGGACGAAAGATTGTCAACGGCTGCCAAAGTTAATATACAAAACTTACCCGAAAACTGTACTCGGGAAACCATCCAAAATACTTTTGAAAAATATGGTAAAATACAAAAAATATGGTTAAAAGAAGGGGAATCATATGGATTCATCATATTCCAAAATGTAGCAGAGGCTTAGGCCGCAGTACTTGGTGGTCCACACTTTATTGGCCACCAACAAGTAAACGTTGTGATGGCGTGTAACATTAAAGTGTTTGTGGGGGGGTTGGATCCAGCCACGACTAATGAAGAAGTGACCGCAGCACTTTCTCAATTCGGCCAAGTAATCAACTGCCAAAGGCAACCAAACTCACAGTTTGGATTTTTCTCGTTTGCCACCGACGCCGAGAAGGAGCACGCACTAGGCATTGGTTATGCCGTCCTCAATGACGGGAAAAAAATATTTGTGAGGCCCGTAAATAATAAACAAAACTGAAAAGAGAAAATATCGGTGGTGAGGAAAGGGAGAAGCAAAACAGATATCAAAAGGAAGCGAGAGGGAGAGGGAGGATCAGGGTTGTAGGATGGGTTGTACATTTTAAATCAATAAATCTTAGTACGAGTTTCATATATCGTGTTTTATTCTAACGCATTTGTTGTTAATTTTTACTTGTTACTTAACCCTAGACAGGAACAGTTCACCTGGAGTTACGGTAAGATTATACAATTTTTAAATTAAAAAAAAAAATTAAAAGGTACTATATACTCTCCTCCAAAAGGTATCGGCCCCCCTGGGCCTGATGTATTTGGAAATGAACACAATAACACGTGAACAACAGTCTCGTTCCAGTTGGTATTTCTGATTATGAGTTGCACCTTTCGTTGTTTCATCTTGCACCTGATAATCACCATAATATCTGCAGTATACCACCCATTTTCTACATAATCTAATGAAATAGGATGAAGTGTGATGCCACATGTAAAACCAATAACGTCACGAGTAACCCCGCTGATTCATACACCTTAGATACCATTTCAGCCCCTTGGGATGGGTTGCCGAATAGGAATATAACGTTACTATGTAGATAATAAAGATATACAAAGCTGTGGGGGGGGGGGGTAAAAATCACTGGGGAAACACTTTGGTTTGGAAAATTGACTGAATTTAGTCAAAATATTTTTCGTCCGAAGAAAAAAAGTCCAAAACTTACATTTTACTTAGGGATTATTTTATATATATATGTAACCGGTCGGAATATACTGGACTTTATTTTCTCACTTGACTTGGGGTTTATTAAAGATTAATAGATGGTAATGGCAGTGGAAGCGCCCCTTTGAGAAAAATCCCGAACCAGCACAAGAACACTCAAATCTACTAAACAAAATGAATTGTCCGTGACCCGTGGAAGGATAGCGTCTGTGACTGGGATGAATGAGACACACTGTAAAATTTAGACACTTATATTCCCTCCAACACTACAAACACAATCAAATAATGGTACACCAATATGCGCACCTCTTAACTTGAACTTAAAACACTACTCTGGGGAATAAAAGTTATACATGATATAGAAATTATTAGAAACTCAGGCAACAATAAATTTGAAGTATTAAGAAATGTTGCTTGCACACATGAAACAGGCCTTAAGGGCTTTCAACAAAATAATATCCAGCCTGAGAAAATGGTATTCAAAAATAAGAAATTAATAACTCTACAATGAATAGGCCTTAAGGGCACTCAACAAAATTATATCACCCCAACAGATGCACACTTCCTAACCTAACTTAACCACTACTATGTGGAACAAAGGTTATACCTGAGATCGGAATTATGAAGAAAAATTAGATGCATTAAAAGAATCAAATCACAGTATCACTCTGGTTCCACTTAATGACACAAACATTCAAAAAACAATACTATCAAAATTATATTAAGAAATATTAAACTACACACGTCAAGATAATATCAGTAACTGAGAAATGGTATCAGCTACACCCAAATATATTGTCACTATTATTGGTTTGTTACTGGGTCCGCCAATACCCGTGAACCATGCTCCACCCAACTCAACATGCACCCGTAATAAGGGAGATAAAATGTTCCTCTAGGTATCACCTAGACTCATGGTCTCAGTGTGCGACCCTGTATCACTCAGCTGGCCTCACTTTACCCCCAGTACATCCATGAAACGGAAGGGAGTGAGCAAATCAGACCTTGTACAGTTGAGAGAAGCTTTAGCTTCCCGTTAGCAAGAGGGTTTCACTAAGCTGCTCGAGACATGTGGTGTTGTGAGCCGAGGTAGAGGAGAGCTGATGACCCCAACGATCGTCCCGTCGTCAGCTGGGCACCCAGACGGCTAGATTCCCTCAAGAGATCCTTTGATACCCCGCTAAACAGTGACAGGCCTACACTGATCGGTCCAATGGCGACAATCGCCACCCTCATCATCATCAACGGCAGTCAATCTCTCGCAGTCATCACTCTCGCAGTCAAACTCCGGTCAAGTGGGTTCTGACGGAAACCCTGAAATGAACTCACTGTTAGCTCTTGTTAACTTTACCACTGCCCTATCTAACCCTGTCTGAGATCGAATGAGACTTACTTGTTATGCTTCAATAGTGCAACACAGGTGACTAGGCCACGTGACTATTTCTGTGACGGACGCGCAGGGACGTCTTGTTTGTCTGAATGCTTCCCCGTGACTGAGGGAGAGCCAGCGTCGTGTCTCTCCAAGGCGCTAGCTTAGGCCTACGTGACATATTTTCCGCCTAACTAATAACTCCTTGGGACACCCGTAACATTATTCAGACTGATAAACGATCTATAATAATTTCAAATTCAATAATAGTCCCTTAACTTCATGAATCGCATCATTATTAATTCGACAAATTACATTTAATATCATATAGGCCTAGTTCCACAACCTTCCACTATGTGCGGGGAGCGCTCTCTTCCCTCAGACGACCTTGAACGCTCAGTATCGCTAATGGCGGGGCATTTGAAATTTCTGAATATTACATATATATATATATATATATATATATATATATATATATATATATATATATATATATATATATATATATATATATATATATATATATATATATATATTTTTTTTTTTTTTTTTTTACAATAACCGCAGTAACAAATAAACTTGATAACTAA
>NW_024729763.1:0-1489 GCF_018991925.1 Homarus americanus | reverse complement strand
GTGCCGCTCTACTATTAGCTGTACACATGTTAACATAACCGTCGCCTGGAGCTGAACGAGACTGGGACGCCTTGAAGAGCTAAGTCTTGCCATTATTCCCTAATACTGAAAATACAACCAAGTCTTATTACCGGCCGATAGCACTGTAGACAACATAACCCCGCACAATCATTATATATATATATATATATATATATATATATATATATATATATATATATATATATATATATATATATATATATATATACATATATATATATATATATATATATATACATATATATACATATATATATATATATATATATATATATATATATATATATATATATATATATATATATATATATATATATATATATATATATATATATATATATATATATATATATATATATATATATATATATATATGCGTTTGTCTATACATGATAACTAGATGACTAATAAAGACACTAGCACGCAACCCCAAGATACTGACCTGACCGATACATACGGTAGTCTTACAGTGTAAGTTCTTATTATATTTTGTGTCTTCCTTCATAATCACTTTCTGTATCATAATGCCTGCGTCTCCCACAGTCATCTGGACCAGTCTGCATCAACAGCCTACCTTCTCATTATGCCATAGAAAAGCGCTTTTAACTTAGTTGTTGACTCACTAATCATCACCTCATGTAACTCAACAATAGTTTATTAGTATAATAAAGTTTCATCCATTTGTTCATCGCATGTAAACATATTTTTGCTTATAATATCATGTTCTTAGTACCTTCATCTTATTATTGACTCTGATTCCATTAGTAGCTATCATGATGTTTTGTGTTAGTGTGGTGTTTACAGTGTCGTCTTCCATCTGTTTTTATCCAAACACAACTCTAACTGCAGTGCTTTTTGGAGATTAGTAGGGTCATTACCTAATACCTGACCATTGTGGACTTGATCTCACCCTCCTCTGTATATATATATATATATATATATATATATATATATATATATATATATATATATATATATATATATATATATATATATATATATATATATATATATATATATATATATATATATATATATATATATAGAGAGAGAGAGAGAGAGAGAGAGAGAGAGAGAGAGAGAGAGAGAGAGAGAGAGAGAGATATATATATCCCTTGTTTTGTACTTCTCCTAAGTCTGTACTCACCCCTGAAGATGTGAATTACACGAAAGCGCTTGGGAACTTCGTGTTTTCTTCTTTCCTTGTGGTTATCAGCATATACCTGGATCACGCTCACCCACAGTGATTTACTTGCATATATATATATATATATAAATATATATATATATATATATATATATATATATATATATATATATATATATATATATATATATATATATATATATAATCAACACCTCACCCCGCCAGGATTCAAACCCACAATCATATAACTGTGACCAGGGAACGTTACCTCTAGACCACCGGAGGCCAGATACTCATGCA
>NW_024729762.1:0-22132 GCF_018991925.1 Homarus americanus | reverse complement strand
TTTCAAGTCAATGCTAATAAACTATCTCCCCTCAACTATATAGTCCATACTCCTGATCGCAGAAAAGATTCACAACTTGTTCACATTAATCTCATGAAACTTTACCATTCCAGGCAGTCAGAGGAAGACATCCCAGAGGCTATAAGCCTACCTGTATTGCATACGGTTTTGTCAGGGCCGGAGCCGGAGACAGATGACATGGACCTATTGGAGAATTTAGACTTCCCTCTACCTAAAGAGAACCCTGCTAACAGTCACATACTCAACAACTTGGATGAGTATTTTTCTGTTCTGAATCCATCTCCAGCAAAAGATCTCACTAAGTTATTATCAACATTTCCTAAAGTCACGTCAGATCTCCCAGGGTTTTGCAATATACTTAAACATGATATTAAGCTAATCTCAGATGATGTACAACCCATTAGGCAATCAGCATATCGACTAAATCCACAAAAAAGAGATTATGAAAAAGGAGGTAGATTTTTTGTTAAAACATACTTAGCTGAGCCTAGTACCTCCCCCTGGGCTTCACCTTGCCTTCTCATTCCAAAACCCGATGGCACTTTTCGTTTCTGTACCGATTATCGTAAAGTGAACCAGGTCACAGTCTCAGACTCCTACCCTTTACCTTTGATTGAAGATATAATAGACAGCATAGGCTGTGCCAAATTTATCAGTACGGTGGACTTATTGAAAGGATATTATCAAGTAATCTGTTTAATAGTGCAAAATAATCTCGGTATTTATAACTCCATTTGTCTTTTTTCAATATTTGGTTATGGCGTTTGGCTTTTTCTAATGCCTGCCACATTCCAGATTGCCATCAATTTCTAATTCAGGACTCCAGGGACGTTCGCCTACCTGATGACCTGGTGGTGGTGTCGACGGCTACGCGAAATATCTGGTGCGTTTGGATATTGTTCGCAACGATCGCAAGAGACTGGATTCACCATAAACCTGGCTAAATCTGCTTTTGGCCGGGCCTCAGTGACTTACCTGGGACATATCGTTGGGCATGGTATGGTGAGACCTAAGGACGCAAACGTTAAAGCCATCTTGTCCTCCCCCACTCCAAGGACGAGGAAGGAACTCATGCGCTTCCTGGGGATGTGCGGCTACTACCGTCGGTTCTGTAGTAACTTCTCCAGCGTGGCCGGACCCCTCACAGACCTTACCAGTTCTGCGGTCCCTTACATCTGGAACCAGAAGTGCGACCAGTCTTTCCACCGCCTCAAAGCCTTCCTTGCCTCTAAGCCTGTAGTCCACCCCCATGACTACACCTTGCCCTTCCATCTGCAAATCGACGCTAGTGGTGTCGGAGTTGGGGCTGTGCTCCTACAACCCGACCCAACCACTGATGTCCTTCACCCTGTGGCATACTACTCCGCCAAGTTGAGAAAACATCAGACCAACTACTCGACCATAGAGAAGGAGGCCCTGGCTCTGGTGTTGGCAATAAAGAAGTTTGAATGTTACCTCCAGTCTTGCCCACAAACAACCCTAGTCTTCACTGACCATAACCCACTCACGTTCATCCAAACCTGATTGCAGACTCCTTATCCCGAGCTCCAGTGAAAATGCAGCAGCTACTCTCCAGACGCACCAGGTGATCACCTCCTTCGCGCCCGCGCTACGGAAGTCTTTGGAGGGGGGGTGTGTTACGAACCCCTCCACCCAGCACTACGAACCACGCCATCTATTGTCCTGATCTACCTACCCAGCACCACGAGCAACGCCATCTAGGGACGAGACACGAGTATGACTCGTCTTAGTTACCACTCCCGGGTTTCCCTTCTCCATATCCTGGTTGTTGCGTCACTTCCTCCAAGTCTTCTTTGTCAGCTCGAGTTCGAGGAGAGAACACTACACTCTGGGAAGTGACCACAGGATCACCTATCCTCTAAACCTACGGCACAGTGACTACCTACCGTCTTCTACTCAGCTGTCGTCCAATATCTCAGCTCCGCACTTAAGTATTTGTTATCCTATATTGCCTCCCCACGTCCACTTGCTTCAAAATGTGGTATGTTGTATAAATATGTATATACTGTTAAGCCAATGTTGTGTATGTTTAGGTTAAGTATGGTTAAGGGTAAATTATAGAAAGCTGAATATTTTGTTAAAGAATTTATGGTACTTTATTATACACAACAAAAACTCGCATCCTTTGTCTACCCTTTTATAGTCGGATTGTCTTTGTTTGTTTATTGTTGTTGCCTGTTGGGATCTGGGTAGACTTTTAACTATATTCTAAATCCCCAACTCGTAACACGAGTAATACTCGAGGAAAGGCCCTTGCCGTCTCTGTTACAGTTATCATGTTTCAAATATCTTCAGTCATTGACAAGTGGACGCCTTTGTAACAAAATCTGACAATGGCACGTTTTAATCTCTCCTGAAATGTTTACTTGTTGAGAAAAAGTTTGGTTTCAGTTTTAACATTACAGCGATTAGATGTTTGGTAGTTTTTACCTTATATCGTTAACGTTTCTGGGAGTTTTAGCCTTGTAAGATTATTGTTTATGTCAATTTAGTCTTTCAAGGTCAAGGTTTATAGCTTTCCCAGCCTTACAAGGTTAAGAGTATTGCAGTAGTAGGTAACTTTGTAGGTGACCCCTGCCTGCTGGGAGCCTAATGACAATGAAACGACATATGAAAGTGAATAAAGGGATAACTTTTGATGCATAAATATTGCAAATTTAAGTACAAAATCTTACTGATTACACATTGAATCTCATCATATTAAAATACATCGAAAGTGGTTGAAGACATTTGCTGACAGAATATAATATAAAACAAACTTAGTATATTTAAACAAAACGTGAAAATGGTTGGTACGACTTCCCCTTTTTCACTTTAAAAAGAATTGGATATATATTTTTTAATTGCTGTGGCTTATAAACCGTCTACCTATCTATCTATCTACGCGTACAGTGCAGTATGATACGGAAGCCATTATTTATAAAAAAAATGTATTTGTCTGTGTTGAGACCATAAGTCAAAAATTCAGGACAAAACACAATAATCACAAACTACAGCGATGAGAGGCAACTAATGAATAATTACCCTTTGGTGTCTCATCCAACACAGTAACGTCGCCGCCCAAGTGACAGGTGCTGCAGCAAACGAAAATCCTCACACTCCTCTCAACATTGTCAATAGATACTCTTGTCGTTGGTTATTGGAAAAGACTTAATATGAGTTCCATGTGTCGCCCCACCAGAAGCTGAGTATGTGTCAACAGTTGTACCAGAAGCTGAGTATGTGTCAACAGTTGTACCAGAAGCTGAGTATGTGTCAACAGTTGTACCAGAAGCTGAGTATGTGTCAACAGTTGTACCAGAAGCTGAGTATGTGTCAACAGTTGTACCAGAAGCTGAGTATGTGTCAACAGTTGTACCAGAAGCTGAGTATGTGTCAACAGTTGTACCAGAAGCTGAGTATGTGTCAACAGACATACATGGAATGTGCAGTTGTACCCAAGCTGAGTGTGTGTCAACAATTGTGCAAGCTGGTATGTATGTCCTTGATTTATGCAAAAGCTGAGTTTGTATCCAACAGTTGTACCACTTCAGGTATGCGGCGGATTTGTACCAGAAGCTGAGTAAGTGTCAACAGATATACTAGACTACCAATTTCATCAAAGTCTGGGCCAAAATCTCAGTTGCACCAATAGACATACAAGAAGCTGTATAAGAGTCCACTTTGTTCCATCAGATGTATACGAAGTCCAGTTTGTTCCATTAAATAATACCTCCATTACTTACAGCCATTTTTTACCCCTCACTGGTCGTATAATCCACATTAAATGAACACTTCACTGTATTCTTTTTCGATTTGTTTAGTAAATGTATGAGAGGATGATTAACTATAACGAACAGTGTGTGTGTGTGTTTATTTACATCTGCCATGAAATAAATATATATCACCCATGAGAATAAATGTCAACTATACATTACTGTTTTAGTGAGTGATGTGTCTCTCTCTCTCTCTCTCTCTCTCTCTCTCTCTCTCTCTCTCTTTCTCTCTCTCTCTCTCTCTCTCTTGATGAAATAACGCCTACATATATATCTAATAGTATACAGTGTGTGTGGGGGGTGAGAGGCGTTTCATGCATTGTTGTATGTTGATGAATGTTGTAAATAAAGCAGATAAAAGTTAATATTTATAAGTGTAGTGGACCAGTACACTCGTCTTGAAAGATCGTAGTTGTCTTTAGTTTCGATCTCCTGGTATGGTGAAATTATAGGTTTGGATCGTTTTATTTTTGTTATGGAATTTCTCTCTGTCTATCCTTCAGTAGTTAGAGACCAGAAGACACATTAGTTCTATTTGTCTAGGCTACTCCTTGACACCGGATCATACCCATCTCTGACTAAGGGTGTGGTCGTGTTGGCGTTAGCTGCTCTAAATCTCCAAGTAACTTACGTCTATGTGACCTTCAGGCTGGCCTTCCTCTTACACTATAATGTGGCAGCTCTTGTGCAAATATTGGCAGGAATATTATCATTTATATCCTTGAAAAAAAAACACCTTATATTTACCACAAGTATAACCACAAGTAAGAGAGAGAGTGTGCTGGCGTGCGTGTGTGCTTGCTTGCTTGCTTGCTTAGTCAGTCATATACCTTATAAATATAATACAGTGTATATCAGTAAGCAGGAGGCGCTGTAGCCATAGTAAGGTGGTGAGCAGCTGGGCCTTGTTGGTCCCCTGATCTACCTTGTAAGAGGCATCCTTCTTTTAAAACTTTAGTTCCTGTTTATACATATCCCGTGTAACTCCCGGCGTAATGTGATCGTTTGTCGGGTTTAGCTAAAAGGATATTTATTTCGAATTAGTATTTTTTGCTTGCACCGTGTATAAATTTCCATGTGATTATTTGCTAAACTGACAAACCATGATGACCTTGTTCTTTACTGTACCGGTACGTAATAATGACACTAATATATTAAATATGAAAGAGAAGGAAGGTAAGGAGGAGGGATAGAAGCTAGGAATAATGTAGGAAGGGAGAACAGATAATAAAGGAAAATGTAAGAAAACGGAAGGAAAAGGGTGAGGATGAATCGAGAAATCTGAAAACGAGGGAATGAAAAAGGAGATGAAGAGGAAATACTGAAGAAAAAATGCAAAGAAAATGGAAAGGAATAAGTCGAGTGGACAAACAAAAACAAGTGGGAACTACACACAAAACTGGGAAAAAAAATTGCAAAAACTTAAGTTAAAAGAACTGAAGAAAAGGGTGTATCTCGGTGTTGTCATATTTATGGTAATCTTATACAAATTCACATAGTATTAATAGTTAAAAATGTATATTATGTTAAGTACAATACAACATTACTGATAACTGTCTCGTGGGTTTTCACATTATCAAGATTATAACTTGTGTTATTAAGATTTATCCTTAATAAATAGTTCAATCAAAGTTGTTACCGAAAGTTTCATATGAATGTAAGGGAATTTATTTTACCCCCAAAATTACACACATTTTTTGTTATGCTGTGCCAGTCAAGAATACATTTACTTCCGTTTTTGGAGAATATTATGGTAAGTCTCGTCTGGTCTATTTTTAGCATATAACATTATTTAAATATTACGCTGCACGGTCAAGGTCTAACAAAAAGAGGGAGGGTAAACTAAGCTGTGTACAGACAACATTATTAAGTTTTTGCTTTCTGACACATAACGCTCTGTAATTCTAGACTGAAATCCGTGAGAATTCTAATATTAGGAAAAATATGAAGAAAACATGAAGAATTTTTATGACACCGCAATTATTATCATGTACTAAAATTAATAAAACGAGATTATATAAATTAAAATGTAAATATATTTAAAACTAACTGCTTTTTAGGTCTGCTTTATATATATATATATATATATATATATATATATATATATATATATATATATATATATATATATATATATATATATATCATGTAAATTCACAATGAAAACGTGGATAAGATAAATCTTGATAAAATCACACGGGAAAATGGAAACAACAGATACATAACACCGTCTTTATTCAAGACATCTTCCAGAGCCCAACAGTTGCACCTGAGATATGTAAACAAAACAATGAATATATATATATATATATATATATATATATATATATATATATATATATATATATATATATATATATATATATATATATATATATATATATATATATATATATATATATATATATATATATATATATATACTTCATTTTTAGTCCATTTAACACGCGGACTTTGAACATATAATCAACGACCTCACCAGCATGGAATCGAACCCTCGAACCTGTCCCCTATATATATATATATATATATATTGCACCATTATTTGAGTTATATACAAGTAAATATTCTATTTCTACAGAGGAATTCTACAAACAAACAAAAATTTTCTTATGCTGTTATGCTGGTTTGACGGATTTTAGCTTGTTCAAATATCGAAAAATGTGCGTGTCCCCGGGTCAGTAAAGTAACCTTTTAGGCTTTGCTCTGAGGATGGAATAAGTGATGTCCCAAGGCGCGAGCTGATTAAACAACCCAGCACTTAAATTGACTGTGATATCCCTGGTGTTCCTCTTCATGTCAGTATCGTATATAAAATTTCCCCTTTTCCGAAATTCTCCTAAACTTCCTGAATAAATCAGACAGACAGACAGCTGTTACCCAAACAATAAGCTTTTGTTTCTAACTCCCACAAAGAAGTTACGTTTCTCAACATTTAAACAGTATACAGATAATATTCTAAACCTTGCCAACTAGCACCCTTGTACAACATAGTAATTTAGACTTAATAACACAGTAAACAAGGAGAATTTAAGGTAACTCCAAGGTCAGGCATAAAGACTTAATATTACATAAGTACTTCTGTATGAGCATGACAAAGATACATAATACACCCAGCGAGGACAGTGTGTGGAGGTCACTATTCACCACCATACACCCACCGAGGACAACGTGTGGAGGGCATTGTTCGCCACGATACACTCAGCGAGGACAGCGTGTGGAGGTCATTGCTCGCCACGATACACTTGGCAAGGACAGCGTGTAGAGGTCATTGCTTGCCACGATACACTCAGCGAGGACAGTGTGTGGAGGTCACTATTCGCCACCATACACCAACCGAGGACAACATGTGGAGGTCATTGTTCGCCACGATACACTCAGCGAGGACAGCGTGTAGAGGTCATTGTTCACCACGATACACTCGGCGAGGACAGCGTGTAGAGGTCATTGCTCGCCACGATACACTCAGCGAGGACAGCGTGTAGAGGTCATTTTTCGCCACGATACACTCAGCGAGAACAGCGTGTAGAGGTCATTGTTCGCCACGATACACTCGGCGAGGACAGCATGTAGGGTCATTGCTCGCCACGAAACCTCCAGCGAGGAGACAGCGTGTAGGGTCATTGCTCACGCCGATACCTCCAGCGAGGACGGCGTATGAGGTCATTGCTCGCCGATACGCTCGGCAAGAGACAGCGTGTGAGGTCATTGCTGATACGCCTCAGCGGACGGTAATGTGGAGGTCACTATTCGCCGCCGCGCCACCACCAACCGGGGACATGTATGTCGGTCATTATTTCCTTACGATACCTCGGCGAGGACAGCGTGTAAGTCATTGCTCGCCGATGCCTCGGCGGAACGGCGTGTAAGTCATTGCTCGCCGATACACTCGGCGAGGACAGCGTATAGGGTCGTTGCTCATACGGCCTCCAGCAGCGAGGACGGCGTGTAGGGTCATTGTTCGCCACGATACACTCAGCGAGGACAGCGTGTAGAGGTCATTGTTCACCACAATACACTCGGCAAGGACAGCGTGTAGAGGTCATTGCTCGCCACGATACACTCAGCGAGGACAGCGTGCAGAGGTCATTGCTCGCCACGATACACTCAGCGAGGACAGCGTGTAGAGGTCATTGATCGCCACGATACACTCGGCGAGGACAGCGTGTAGAGGTCATTGTTCGCCACGATACACTCAGCGAGGACAGCGTGTAGAGGTCATTGTTCGCCACGATACACTCAGCGAGGACAGCGTGTAGAGGTCTTCATGTCAGAAAATATAATTAAGTTGGAGTCTGTGATACAGTTTCCTCGGAAGATGAAAGAGACGCGTAAAATCTTATCTTGTTCTATGAGATGTAATATTGGTAAAAATCGTACAATCTAGATGGCATACAAGGGCATTTTAATCCTGGGATGCCTTATTGGACGGTATGATATCTCTCTATGCAAATTCGTGAATTCTTATGTTTTCTAACAGCTTACAAATTAAGAGAAAAAATCAATTTTAACACACGTGTAATTCGGGACGGATACAGCTAATAGTGTTACTAAACTTTTGGTTCTTAGGGAGGCAGTGTTGGGGCATATGCACTGATGAAAAAGGCATGGTGTGAGTGATTCAGTGGGACTCGAAGCGTCATGAGGCGCTCGTTGATCCCAACAAGCATTTCAGTTAGCCTGTGTTGGATGTGTGGACGAATGGCAAAGCCAACTCCATAAATGCGGTTTCTCTCCTCAGCAGGTTTACCCTTCCAGAAGAAGATATAGCCAGACCCCTGTTCTACGAATCGTTCCTCGTCTGTGAGCCTGGGACTCATTAATGGCTGCAATGTGACGTCGATGTTATACCTAGCCAGCTCTTTTGCCACAAGGGCAGTTCTTCTTTCAGGACGGTCATATGTGCCAGTATCCAGAAGGGACCTGACAATCCATGTAGCGACTACAAGAGGTTGTTTATTTTGTTTTTGTTTTGATCTTTGATTATAATTGTGTTTTCGACCGCATAAGGATGAACTTACTGGGTGGGATTACCCAGTCAGGTTGATTCTATAGGCAGGATATGTTTCGGGAATCCTTTCTAGCCCCTTCCCAATGTGGGGTGAGCAGAGTGGCTCCTCGAAAGGGATGCTCAGTAGCACAGACAGGACCAGATTACACTGCTGCCTAGATCCCAGTGCCTAAACAACCGTCTTCCGCGCCGTCCCTGTGCAGAATTGTGACTAGAGACTCCCGGCAGTCATCTCTGCCCCGTTCCCCGTCTCCACTCGTCCGTCGCCATAGGAATTTTGGGGATATACAGTAGGTGTTTTGATGATGAGTAGTATGATGGCTGCACTTGAGATGATTTATGTGGTGAGGCAGGAGTGCAGGCTGCAACCACACATCTTGGCCCTCCCTCTTCCTGATCCAGTGGTGCAAGTATTGCAACGACTGGGGAAAGGAAGAGTAACCTTAGTAGCCTGTCCATCGTGCATTGCCTTTGTATGCCGGTGTAGTCGTTGGGTTTCCATGGTGGTCACCTCTTCCGCCTACACTGCAAATGGGATCTTGTTGGAGCTCTGTAAGCATGTCTGCCTGATGCGAGGCTCCACGGAAGATTTTTCGTTCTGGGTTTACTCTCGTAGCCTTATACCTACCAAGATTAATCCGGAAGGTAGCGAGGCAATGGTTGGTAGGCGCCAGGTAATGTCCACATGCCAGTGGGCTTATGCACCGTCCCTCTGGGGCCCACTGTTACTCCGAGATCCCCTGCTGGTCTATCTTGGGTCCAGAAGGCACCCAGTTACCGTGTGTTGCCACGAGGAGGCACAGCAGGAGTCTTGATGGTGAGGAGGCATTGTACTGGCAGGGAAGACTTACTGTATGCATGTTAAGTTGCTTCCCTGTTCACCACAATGGCTAGCCAGCGGTGGCAGCTGAAAGCGAGAGGGAGCAAGGAGTGCTTGCACCTTAACACTAACATAATGCTGCCACACTAAACGCATTTCACCACCCTGTGTGCGACATACACACACACACACACACACACACACACACACATTATTATTATATTATGCTGGGGCCGCAGTCACCACTGGATGTGGGCCAAGGTTACTGTGCCGAGGTCACTGGGCCGAAGTTACCATGGGTCGACTTCATGTGTATCATACAAACACAGCTGTAATAAGATAGTGCTATATTCAATACAGGAAGTTAAAGTGATCATACGTTTAGCCAGAAAATTTCCCACTGTCCGTGATCATAATTTTACAGAATAGTTTTACAGACAACCTAAACTAACTTATACTAACCTAAGCAAATATTATTGAGTTCTTAGAAATTGTGCAACGAGTAAAGGCTATTGCCAACACAACAAACACCCTGAGTTAACGATCACTACACAACACACAATTGCCTTCACTTCGTTTCATTTTGTGAGATTCAGTGATGAGTGTGTTCGGCAAGGTGAGAATTTCTTATTTGATTTAAAAGTTTAGTGTTTACAGATTAATTCTCTTATTATAATGAGGTGTGTGTTTATAGTGAAATTTGAAATACTTAAAGAGTAAAACACGAAGTTCAATGAAGAGGATATAAAGGTTGTTCATATGTATTAATGAATATATCTTATTCATACATTAGGAAATTTAATTTGTCAAACCTACACAAAAGTTAAAAAAAAAAATCTTACGAACATGACAAATCCCTCCTTTCTCCACTTTCATCTGAGCTATACCATATTGGTACAACATACACATCATCCTAATACAGTAAAACCCTTTGTTAGAAGCTGATATTTTGCTCAATAGACAATTTTCGATTGCACACACACACACTTGCACATACACACACACACACACACACACACACACACACACACACACACATACATACACGCGCGCGCGCGCGCAAAATTCAGCCAGGTTAAAAAGGGAGAGGAGGGAAAATACCAAAAACAGATATAGGTGTTGAGGAGAAAGGTCGAGGGTCGCCATTACCAAGTGCTGGACGTGAGACATTAAACTTCTTAATGGTCAACAAAAACTTGAAATGGCTCACTTACACTTAAGAGATGTGCTCAGCCGTTGTGCACTGGAGCTGCGTGTTTGTGCGTGCGTGCGTGCGTGCGTGCGTGCGTGTGTGGGTGTGTGTGTGTGTGTGTGTGTGTGTGAAATTTTGTTTGTATAATTTTGTTTGTATATATGCTAACATGTGTAGTGTTGGGTGTTGATTGCCTGTGTGCGTAAAGTCATGAAATCGTTTACATACATTAGTGTGTGGCGATTGAGCGACTACAGCTCTCATCTCCGGTCCTAAGCGTTGCCGATTCTCGCTTAGGGCACCCAAGTTAACCCAGCTGTGAACGGGCACCCACCAAAACATTCTGCCTCCCTAAGAACCAAAAGTTTAGTAACACTATTAGCTGTATCCGTCCCCAATTACACGTGTGTTAAAATTGATTTTTTCTCTTAATTTGTAAGCTGTTAGAAAACATAAGAATTCACGAGTTTGCATAGAGAGATATCATACCGTCCAATAAGGCATCCCAGGATTAAAATGCCCTTGTATGCCATCTAGATTGTACGATTTTTACCAATATTACATCTCATAGAACAAGATAAGATTTTACGCGTCTCTTTCATCTTCCGAGGAAACTGTATCACAGACTCCAACTTAATTATATTTTCTGACATGAAGACCTCTACACGCTGTCCTCGCTGAGTGTATCGTGGCGAACAATGACCTCTACACGCTGTCCTCGCTGAGTGTATCGTGGCGAACAATGACCTCTACACGCTGTCCTCGCCGAGTGTATCGTGGCGATCAATGACCTCTACACGCTGTCCTCGCTGAGTGTATCGTGGCGAGCAAGACCTCTGCACGCTGTCCTCGCTGAGTGTATCGTGGCGAGCAATGACCTCTACACGCTGTCCTTGCCGAGTGTTATGGTGAACAAGCCTCTACACGCTGTCCTCGCTGAGTGTGTCATGGCGCAATGACCTCTACACGCTGTCCTCGCTGGGTGTATCGTGGCGAGCAATGACCTCACGCTGTCCTCGCCGAGTATCATGTACGTATCGGCGAGCAATGACCTCTACACGCTGTCCTCGCTGAGTGTATCGTGGCGAACAATGACCTCCACATGTTGTCCTCGGTTGGTGTATGGTGGCGAATAGTGACCTCCACACACTGTCCTCGCTGAGTGTATCGTGGCAAGCAATGACCTCTACACGCTGTCCTTGCCAAGTGTATCGTGGCGAGCAATGACCTCTACACGCTGTCCTCGCTGAGTGTTTCGTGGCGAGCAATGACCTCTACACGCTGTCCTCGCCGAGTGTATCGTGGCGAGCAATGACCTCTACACGCTGTCCTCGCCCGAAGTCGTGGCGAACAATGACCTCCACACGCTGTCCTCGCTGAGTGTATCGTGGCGAGAGCACGCTGTCCTCGCCGATGTACGAACAATCTCCACACGCTGTCCTCGCCGAGTGTATCGTGGCGAACAATGACCTCCACACGCTGTCCTCGCCGAGTGTATCGTGGCGAGCAATGACCTCTACACGCTGTCCTCGCCGAGTGTATCGTGGCGAACAATGACCTCTACACGCTGTCCTCGCCGAGTGTATCGTGGCGAACAATGACCTCCACACGCTGTCCTCGCTGAGTGTATCGTGGCGAACAATGACCTCCACACGTTGTCCTCGGTGGGTGTATGGTGGTGAATAGTGACCTCCACACACTGTCCTCGCTGGGTGTATTATGTATCTTTGTCATGCTCATACAGAAGTACTTATGTAATATTAAGTCTTTATGCCTGACCTTGGAGTTACCGTAAATACTCCTTGTTTACTGTGTTATTAAGTCTAAATTACTATGTTGTACAAGGGTGCTAGTTGGCAAGGTTTAGAATATTATCTGTATACTGTTTAAATGTTGAGAAACGTAACTTCTTTGTGGGAGTTAGAAACAAAAGCTTATTGTTTGGGTAACAGCTGTCTGTCTGTCTGATTTATTCAGGAAGTTTAGGAGAATTTCGGAAAAGGGGAAATTTTATATACGATACTGACATGAAGAGGAACACCAGGGATATCACAGTCAATTTAAGTGCTGGGTTGTTTAATCAGCTCGCGCCTTGGGACATCACTTATTCCATCCTCAGAGCAAAGCCTAAAAGGTTACTTTACTGACCCGGGGACACGCACATTTTTCGATATTTGAACAAGCTAAAATCCGTCAAACCAGCATAACAGCATAAGAAAATTTTTGTTTGTTTGTAGAATTCCTCTGTAGAAATAGAATATTTACTTGTATATAACTCAAATAATGGTGCAATATATATATATATATATATATATATATATATATATATATATATATATATATATATATATATATATATATATATATATATATATATATATATATATATATATATAGGGGACAGGTTCGAGGGTTCGATTCCTTGCTGGTGAGGTCGTTGATTATATGTTCAAAGTCCGCGTGTTAAATGGACTAAAAATGAAGTATATATATATATATATATATATATATATATATATATATATATATATATATATATATATATATATCATATATATATATATATATATATATATATATATACATATATATATATATATCTTGTTGGCAATTGCCTCTGAAGATGTCTTGAATAAAGACGAAAGCTAAGGTGCTCCGTTGTTTCCATTTTCCCGTGTGATTTTATCAAGATTTATCTTATCCACGTTTTCATTGTGGATATATATATATATATATATATATATATATATATATATATATATATATATATATATATATATATATATATATATATATATATATATATATATAAAGCAGACCTAAAAAGCAGTTAGTTTTAAATATATTTACATTTTAATTTATATAATCTCGTTTTATTAATTTTAGTACATGATAATAATTGCGGTGTCATAAAAATTCTTCATGTTTTCTTCATATTTTACCTAATATTAGAATTCTCACGGATTTCAGTCTAGAATTACAGAGCGTTATGTGTCAGAAAGCAAAAACTTAATAATGTTGTCTGTACACAGCTTAGTTTACCCTCCCTCTTTTTGTTAGACCTTGACCGTGCAGCTTAATATTTAAATAATGTTATATGCTAAAAATAGACCAGACGAGACTTACCATAATATTCTCCAAAAACGGAAGTAAATGTATTCTTGACTGGCACAGCATAACAAAAAATATGTGTAATTTTGGGGGTAAAATAAATTCCCTTACATTCATATGAAACTTTCGGTAACAACTTTGATTGAACTATTTATTAAGGATAAATCTTAATAACACAAGTTATAATCTTGATAATGTGAAAACCCACGAGACAGTTATCAGTAATGTTGTATTGTACTTAACATAATATACATTTTTAACTATTAATACTATGTGAATTTGTATAAGATTACCATAAATATGACAACACCGAGATACACCCTTTTCTTCAGTTCTTTTAACTTAAGTTTTTGCAATTTTTTTTCCCAGTTTTGTGTGTAGTTCCCACTTGTTTTTGTTTGTCCACTCGACTTATTCCTTTCCATTTTCTTTGCATTTTTTCTTCAGTATTTCCTCTTCATCTCCTTTTTCATTCCCTCGTTTTCAGATTTCTCGATTCATCCTCACCCTTTTCCTTCCGTTTTCTTCCATTTTCCTTTATTATCTGTTCTCCCTTCCTACATTATTCCTAGCTTCTATCCCTCCTCCTTACCTTCCTTCTCTTTCATATTTAATATATTAGTGTCATTATTACGTACCGGTACAGTAAAGAACAAGGTCATCATGGTTTGTCAGTTTAGCAAATAATCACATGGAAATTTATACACGGTGCAAGCAAAAAATACTAATTCGAAATAAATATCCTTTTAGCTAAACCCGACAAACGATCACATTACGCCGGGAGTTACACGGGATATGTATAAACAGGAACTAAAGTTTTAAAAGAAGGATGCCTCTTACAAGGTAGATCAGGGGACCAACAAGGCCCAGCTGCTCACCACCTTACTATGGCTACAGCGCCTCCTGCTTACTAATATACACTGTATTATATTTATAAGGTATATGACTGACTAAGCAAGCAAGCACACACGCACGCCAGCACACTCTCTCTCTTACTTGTGGTTATACTTGTGGTAAATATAAGGTGTTTTTTTTTCAAGGATATAAATGATAATATTCCTGCCAATATTTGCACAAGAGCTGCCACATTATGGTGTAAGAGGAAGGCCAGCCTGAAGGTCACATAGACGTAAGTTCCTTGGAGATTTAGAGCAGCTAACGCCAACACGACCACACCCTTAGTCAGAGATGGGTATGATCCGGTGTCAAGGAGTAGCCTAGACAAATAGAACTAATGTGTCTTCTTGTCTCTAACTACTGAAGGATAGACAGAGAAATTCCATAACAAAAATAAAACGATCCAAACCTATAATTTCACCGTACCAGGAGATCGAAACTAAGGACAACTACGATCTTTCAAGACGAGTGTACTGGTCCACTACACTTATAAATATTAACTTTTATCTGCTTTATTTACAACATTCATCAACGTACAACAATGCATAAAACGCCTCTCACCCCCCACACACACTGTATACTATTAGATATATATGTAGGCGTTATTTCATCAAGAGAGAGAGAGAGAGAGAGAGACATCACTCACTAAAACAGTAATGTATTGTTGACATTTATTCTGATCGGTGATATATATTTATTTCATGGCAGATGTAAATAAACACACACACACACTGTTCGTTATAGTTAATCATCCTCTCATACATTTACTAAACAAATCGAAAAAAAATACAGTGAAGTGTTCATTTAATGTGGATTATACGGCCAGTGAGGGGTAAAAAATGGCTGTAAGTAATGGAGGTATTATTTAATGGAACAAACTGGACTTCGTATACATCTGATGGAACAAAGTGGAGTATACATCTGATGGAACAAAGTGGACTCTTATACAGCTTCTTGTATGATTGGTGGCCTGAGACTTTTTGGCCCAGACTTTGATGAAATTGGTCAGTCTAGTATATCTGTTGACACATACTCAGCTTCTGGTACAACCGCATACTCCAGCTTTTGGTACAACTGTTGACACAAACTCAGCTTTTGGTACAACTGTTGACACATACTCAGCTTCTGGTACAACTGTTGACACATACTCAGCTTCTGGTACAACTGTTGACACATACTCAGCTTCTGGTGGGGCGACACATGGAACTCATATTAAGTCTTTTCCAATAACCAACGACAAGAGTATCTATTGACAATGTTGAGAGGAGTGTGAGGATTTTCGTTTGCTGCAGCACCTGTCACTTGGGCGGCGACGTTACTGTGTTGGATGAGACACCAAAGGGTAATTATTCATTAGTTGCCTCTCATCGCTGTAGTTTGTGATTATTGTGTTTTGTCCTGAATTTTTGACTTATGGTCTCAACACAGACAAATACATTTTTTTTATAAATAATGGCTTCCGTATCATACTGCACTGTACGCGTAGATAGATAGATAGGTAGACGGTTTATAAGCCACAGCAATTAAAAAATATATATCCAATTCTTTTTAAAGTGAAAAAGGGGAAGTCGTACCAACCATTTTCACGTTTTGTTTAAATATACTAAGTTTGTTTTATATTATATTCTGTCAGCAAATGTCTTCAACCAATTTCGATGTATTTTAATATGATGAGATTCAATGTGTAATCAGTAAGATTTTGTACTTAAATTTGCAATATTTATGCATCAAAAGTTATCCCTTTATTCACTTTCATATGTCGTTTCATTGTCATTAGGCTCCCAGCAGGCAGGGGTCACCTACAAAGTTACCTACTACTGCAATACTCTTAACCTTGTAAGGCTGGGAAAGCTATAAACCTTGACCTTGAAAGACTAAATTGACATAAACATTAATCTTACAAGGCTAAAACTCCCAGAAACGTTAACGATATAAGGTAAAAACTACCAAACATCTAATCGCTGTAATGTTAAAACTGAAACCAAACTTTTTCTCAACAAGTAAACATTTCAGGAGAGATTAAAACGTGCCATTGTCAGATTTTGTTACAAAGGCGTCCACTTGTCAATGACTGAAGATATTTGAAACATGATAACTGTAACAGAGACGGCAAGGGCCTTTCCTCGAGTATTACTCGTGTTACGAGTTGGGGATTTAGAATATAGTTAAAAGTCTACCCAGATCCCAACAGGTAACAAAAAAAACAAAACAAAGACAATCGGACTATAAAAGGGTAGACAAAGGATGCGAGTTTTCGTTGTGTATAATAGAGTACCATAAATTCCTTAACAAAATATTCAGCTTATAAACTTTAAACCAGTATATACTTAAACCATAAACAATTTTAACAATGGACTAAACAAGATTACAAATACAGTAGCTGAGAGTGACGAGTAATTAAGTACGGTAGGTAGTCACTGTGCCGTAGGTTTAGAGGATAGAACTTCCCAGAGTGTAGTCCTCTCTCCTCGAATTGGAGCTGACAAAGAAGACAAGGTGACGCAACAACCAGGATATGGAGAAGGGGGAGTGGTAACTAAGACGAGTCATACTCGTGTTTCGTCCCTAGATGGCGTTGCTCGTGGTGCTGGGTAGGTAATCGGACAATAGATGGCGTGGTTCGTAGTGCTGGGTAGGTAGATCATGACAATTGGTGGCGGGGTTCGTAACACACCCCCCCTCCAAAGACCTCCGTAGCGCGGGCGCGAAGGAGGTGATCACCTGGTGCGTCTGGAGAGTAGCTGCTGCATTTCCACTGGAGCTCGGGATAAGGAGTCTGCAATCAGGTTGGATGAACGTGAGTGGGTTAATGGTCGGTGAAGACTAGGGTTGTTTGTGGGCAAGACTGGAGGTAACATTCAAACTTCTTTATTGCCAACACCAGAGCCAGGGCCTCCTTCTCTATGGTCGAGTAGTTGGTCTGATGTTTTTTCAACTTGGCGGAGTAGTATGCCACAGGGTGAAGGACATCAGTGGTTGGGTCGGGTTGTAGGAGCACAGCCCCACTCCGACACCGCTAGCGTCGATTTGCAGATGGAAGGGCAAGGTGTAGTCAGGGGTGGACTACAGGCTTGGAGGCAAGGAAGGCTTTGAGGCGGTGGAAAGACTGGTCGCACCTCTGGTTCCAGATGTAAGGGACCGCAGAACTGGTAAGGTCTGTGAGGGGTCCGGCCACGCTGGAGAAGTTACTGCAGAACCGACGGTAGTAGCCGCACATCCCCAGGAAGCGCACGAGTTCCTTCCTCGTCCTTGGAGTGGGGAAGGATAAGATGGCTTTAACGTTTGCGTCCTTGGGTCTCACCATACCATGTCCAACGATATGTCCCAGGTAAGTCACTGAGGCCCGGCCAAAAGCAGATTTAGCCAGGTTTATGGTGAATCCAGTCTCTTGCAGTCGTGCGAACAGTATCTCCAAACGCACCAGATGTTCGTCCCAGCTGTCCGACACCACCACCAGGTCATGCAGGTAGGCGAACGTCCCACCTAGGTCATGAATAAGGTAGTTGATGGCCCTCTGGAATGTGGCCGGAGCATTAGAAAAGCCAAACGCCATAACCAAATATTGAAAAAGACCAAATGGAGTTATAAATGCCGAGATTATTTTTGCCCTATCCGTGAGTCCCACTTGATAATATCCTTTCAACAGGTCCACGGTACTGATAAATTTGGCACAGCCTATGCTGTCTATTATATCTTCAATCAAAGGTAAAGGGTAGGAGTCTGAGACAGTGACCTGGTTCACTTTACGATAATCGGTACAGAAACGAAAACTGCTATCGGGTTTTGGAATGAGAAAGCAAGGTGACGCCCAGGGGGAGGTACTAGGCTCAGCTAAGTTATGTTTTAACAAAAAGTCTACCTCCTTTTTCATAATCTCTCTTTTTTGTGGATTTAGTCGATAGGCTGATTGCCTAATGGGTTGTACATCATCTGAGATTAGCTTAATATCAAGTTTAAGTATATTGCAAAACCCTGGGAGGTCTGACGTGACTTTAGGAAATGTTGATAATAACTTAGTGAGATCTTTTGCTTCAGATGGATTTAGAACAGAAAAATACTCATCCAAGTTGTTGAGTATGTGACTGTTAGCAGGGTTCTCTTTAGAAAGAGGGAAGTCTAAATACTCCAATAGGTCCATGTCATCTGTCTCCGGCTCCGGCCCTGACAAAACCGTATGCAATACAGGTAAGCTTATAGCCTCTGGGATGTCTTCCTCTGACTGCCTGCAATGGTAAAGTTTCATGAGATTAATGTGAACAAGTTGTGAATCTTTTCTGCGATCAGGAGTATGGACTATATAGTTGAGAGGAGATAGTTTATTAGCATTGATTTGAAAGTTTTGATGGAACCGTTCCAAGCAACCTTGGGACGGTGGGAAGTAAGCCGAAGATGTACAATGGTCCACACTGAGATCTTTCATCACCTGTTTGAACACAGATGGATCAGATTGTTGGGCTTTAATGAGCTCATCCCTACTAATGGTTTTATTGTACAGATCT
This sequence comes from Homarus americanus, assembly GCF_018991925.1. NCBI lineage: Eukaryota > Metazoa > Arthropoda > Malacostraca > Decapoda > Nephropidae > Homarus > Homarus americanus. Next base: position 2,805 of record NW_024729762.1, on the reverse strand, counting down.
TCTGTGGGTAGGAAGATATTGGAGGTGGTTTTAGATGAAGAGGGCCCATTTCGCACACTCTGTGACCGGGTGACAGCACAAGATGGGAAAAGGCGAGGAATAGTTTCTTCAAGGTCAGTGGTGGAGTTGACAGGTAAGGGAGAGTCGACTGTCTTTATGTTAGGAACCACTAGATCTCCTACCAAGTCATTACCCAATAATAAATGAATGCCGCACACAGGCAATGGGTCTTTCCTAATGGCTATTTGCACTTCCTCAGTAATCAAGGGACATTGGAGGTGCACTTTGGCTAAAGGATAGGAAGAATGGGATGAGAGATCTGAAATTAGAACACTCTCATTAGTAAATGCGGTAGATATATCAGGAATGACGTTAAACAGGAGGATAGATTGTGCTGCGCCCGTATCACGTAGTATACGAATAGGGAAAGAACGAGACCCCTCTATGATTGAAATTTTTCTCTCATAGGTGAATGAAGAGAAGAGATCCTGATGGGGCCTTTCCACATTGGTGGTTGCTATTGGTTTGGGTTTGGGATCCAGGAAACTACTTTTAGCAGTTCGACACTTTGGGTGTTTACAAGACTGGATCGTATGGCCTGGTTTTTTACAGCAAGAACAATAAAACTTGGTTGCATCAGGGGGGGTAGGTGTGGGACCTTTCGACCTACCACTCACGTCCCCAAGGTTATCATCAGAGGAGGACCTAACATGCCGGAAAGTACCACGTTCCCTACGGCACAGTGACTCCACCAGCAAGGCGTACTCATCAGCCAGCTCAGCCGCACGTCCTAAATTAACCTCTCCACGCTCCTCCACATGCTTCAAGATGTAAAATGGTATCTTGCTCTTCCATTCCTCCAGGACTACCAAGTTTAACAAATCCTGAGGTGGCCATTAAGAAAACCTAGATAAATTAATTAATGGTCAAAAAGATATGATAAGTGGATTACCCTAGAAAATATCACGGCAGTGGATAACCAGAAAGTCCCGGAAACTACCCAAGTTATACCTAGGGAAATTACACTTATGAATATTGTTCTTCTGAGAATATCCTTAGATAAGGATAAGAGACTTGAAACGGGAAGGGCGTATTACGGCATAAATATAAAGATCCGGATTAACAACCCTGAGATACTTGAAAGAGGAAGGGCGTATTACGGCATTTATATAAAGATCCGGATTAACAACCCTGAGATACTTGAAAGAGGACGGGCGTATTACGGCATTAATATAAAGATCCGGATTAACAACCCTGAGATACTTGAAAGAGGAAGGGCGTATTACGGCATTTATATAAAGATCCGGATTAACAACCCTGAGATACTTGAAAGAGGAAGGGCGTATTACGGCATTTTATATAAAGATCCGGATTAACAACCCTTGAGTTTGGTATGATTGACCCCGAATGAGATAATGAGAAGAACAATAATGGAGGCTTTATAATTATGGGGTCCTGGTAGAGCGGGGCGTCCCAAGATATCACTTCACCCTAAACTAGGGACTATGGAACAGCCTACTCTAGAGTGAGGGTACGGCATTAAACAGATCCGGATTCTTCCCTACACTCGATAAGACTTACTACACGACTGCCACGTGTAATAACAGGTAAGCCTTATGACACTTGGAACCTAATATCCTACGTCTGTCACTCTTACTGTACGGTAATACCAATATATGCACACACATATGAAGGAAACTTTAAACCACCGTAAAGCAATTGTGAACAGAAGTGACTGGGAGGAATAATTAACAAGGAGTTACAAGGGAGGAAGGAATGTGGTACTTAAGGTCGAGTCCTGTCACGGTCGCCATTTGTTACGAGTTAGGAATTTAGAATATAGTTAAAAGTCTACCCAGATCCCAACAGGTAACAACAACAAAAAAACAAAGACAATCGGACTATAAAAGGGTAGACAAAGGATGCGAGTTTTCGTTGTGTACTGTATAATAAAGTACCATAAATCCCTTAACAAAATATTCAGCTTATAAATTACCCTTAACCAAACTTAACCTAAACATTAACAGTATATACATATTAATACAACATAAACAATTTTGAAGCAAGTGGACGTGGGGGAGGCAATACAAGATTACAAATACTTAAGTGAGGAGCTGAGATGGCTGACGAGTAAGGCCGAGTATAGTAGAAGACGGTAGGTAGTCACTGTGCCGTAGGTTTAGAGGATAGATGCTCCTGTGGTCACTTCCCAGAGTGTAGTCCTCTCTCCTCGAATTGGAGCTGACAAAGAAGACTTTGAGGAGGTGACGCAACAACCAGGATATGGAGAAGGGAAACCCGGGAGTGGTAACTAAGACGAGTCATACTCGTGTTTCGTCCCAAGATGGCGTTGCTCGTGGTGCTGGGTAGGTAGATCAGGACAATAGATGGCGTGGTTCGTAGTGCTGGGTAGGTAGATCATGACAATTGGTGGCGGGGTTCGTAACACTCGTCAGAACACTGACTCTGAGGGTAAATATAAATAAAGAAAGAGATGAGAGCTCTGCTAATGTGCAATGCTAAACATTTCGTGATAAAGTCATTATGAAGGTAAAGTGGCTTAGACTACACTCGGCCCGCAGGTGACAGTAGTATTGATCTTGTCAGGCTGAAACTTCCATACAACATAATCCCGTAAGAGTGAAACTACTTTAAACCTTAACTGTTTAAGGCAAAAATATCCAGCACCTTCACCCCGTTAAGCTAGACTGGAACAGCAAATTTTGTTATCATAATGGCCTTGCAAAATAACATCTCCCACTCAGAGAGTTTTCACAGTCATCAGCTGCTCCATTTTCATAATCT
>NW_024729761.1:0-7744 GCF_018991925.1 Homarus americanus | reverse complement strand
ATGATTTAACCCCCTGAGAAGCCTACCTGTATGATGATTCAACCCCTTGAGAAGCCTCCGTGTATAATGATTTAACCCCCTGAAAAGCTTACCTGTATGATGATTTAACCCCTTGAGAAGCCTACCTGTGTGATGATTTAACCCCGTGAGAAGCCTACCTGTATGATGATTTAACCCCATGAGAAGCTTGCCTGCATGATGATTTAACCCCTTGAGAAGCTTACCTGTATGATGATTTATCCCCTTGAGAAGCCTACCTGTATGATGATTTAACTCTTTGAGAAGCCTACCTGTATGATGATTTAACCCCTTTCGAAGCTTACCTGTATGATGATTTAACCCCTTGAGAAGCTTACCTGTATGATGATTTAACCCCTTAAGAAGCCTACCTGAATGATGATTTAACCCCTTTAGAAGCTTACCTGCATGATGATTTAACCCCTTGAGAAGCTTACCTGCATGATGATTTAACCCCTTTAGAAGCTTACCTGTATGATGATTTAACCACTTGAGAAGCCTACCTGTATTATGATTTAACCCCTTGAGAAGCCTACCTGTATGATAATTTAACTCCTTGAGAAGCCTTCCTGTATGATGATTTAAGCCCTTGAGAAACCTACCTGCATGATGATTTAACCCATTGAGAAGCTTACCTGTATGATGATTTAACCCCTTGAGAAGCCTACCTGTATGATGATTTAACCCCTTGAGAAGCTTACCTGTATGATGATCTAACCCCTTGAGAAGCTTACCTGTATGATGACTTAAAACCTTGAGAATCCTACCTGTATGATGATTTAACCCCTTGAGAAGCTTACCTGTATGATGATTTAACCCATTGAGAAGCCTACCTGTATGATGATTTAACCCCTAGAGAACCTTACATGTATGATGATTTAACCCCTTGAGAAACTTACCTGTATGATGATTTAACCCCTTGAGAAGCTTACCTGTATGATGATTTAACCCCTTGAGAAGCTTACCTGTATGATGATTTAACCCCTTGATAAGCCTACCTGTATGATGATTTAACCCCTTGAGAAGCTTACCTGTATGATGATTTAACCCCTTGAGAATCCAACCTGTATGATGATTTAACCCCTTGAGAAGCCAACCTGTATGATGATTTAACCCCATTGAGAAGCTTACCTGTATGATGATTTAATCCCTTGAGAAGCCAACCTGGATGATGATTTAACCCCTTGAGAAACTTACCTGCATGATGATTTAACCCCTTGAGAAGCCTACCTGAATGATGATTTAACCTCTTGAGAAGCTTACCTGTATGATGATTTAACCCCTTGACAAGCCTACCTGTATGATGATTTAACCTCTTGAGAAGCTTACCTGCATGATGATTTAACCCCTTGAGAAGCATACCTGCATGATGATTTAACCCCTTGAGAAGCCTACCTGTATGATGATTAAACCCCTTGAAAAGCTTACCTGTATGATGATTTAACCCCTTGAGAAGCCTACCTGTATGATCATTTAACCCCTTGAGAAGCTTACCTGTTTGATGATTTATCCCCTTGAGAAGCCTACCTGTATGATGATTTAACCCCTTGAGAAGCCTGCCTGTATGATGATTTAACCCCTTGAGAAGCTTACCTGTATGATGATTTAACGCCTTGAGAAGCCTACATGTATGATAATTTAACCCCTTGAGAAGCCTACCTGTATGATGATTTAAGCCCTTGAGAAGCCTACCTGCATGATGATTTAACCCCTTGAGAAGCTTACCTGTATGATGATTTAACCCCTTGAGAAGGCTACCTGTATGATGATTTAACCCCTTGAGAAGCTTATCTGTATGATGATTTAAGCCCTTGAAAACCTACCTGGATGATGATTTAACCCCTTGAAAACACTGCGATGATTTAACGCCAAAGCTACTGTATGATGATTTAACCCCTTGAGAAGCCTACGTGTATGATGATTTAACCCCCTGAAAAGCTTACCTGTATGATGATTTAAACCCTTGAGAAGCTTACCTGTATGATGATTTAACCCCTTAAGAAGCCTACCTGAATGATGATTTAACCCCTTTAGAAGCTTACCTGCATGATGATTTAACCCCTTGAGAAGCTTACCTGCATGATGATTTAAACCCTTGAAAAACCTACCTGGATGATGATTTAACCCCTTGAGAAGCTTACCTGTATGATGATCTAACCCCTTGAGAAGCTTACCTGTATGATGACTTAAAACCTTGGGAATCCTACCTGTATGATGATTTAACCCCTTGAGAAGCTTACCTGTATGATGATTTAACCCCTTGAGAAGCCTACCTGTATGATGATTTAACCCCTAGAGAAGCTTACATGTATGATGATTTAACCCCTTGAGAAACTTACCTGTATGATGATTTAACCCCTTAGGAAGCTTACCTGTATGATGATTTAACCCCTTGAGAAGCTTACCTGTATGATGATTTAACCCCTTGATAAGCCTACCTGTATGATGATTTAACCCCTTGAGAAGCTTACCTGTATGATGATTTAACCCCTTGAGAATCCAACCTGTATGATGATTTAACCCCTTGAGAAGCTTACCTGTATGATGATTTAATCCCTTGAGAAGCTTACCTGTATGATGATTTAACCCCTTGAGAAGCCTACCTGAATGATGATTTAACCTCTTGAGAAGCTTACCTGTATGATGATTTAACCCCTTGACAAGCCTACCTGTATGATGATTTAACCCCTTGAGAAGCTTACCTGCATTATGATTTAACCCCTTGAGAAGCATACCTGCATGATGATTTAACCCCTTGAGAAGCCTACCTGTATGATGATTTAACCCCTTGAGAAGCCTACCTGTATGATGATTTAACCCCTTGAGAAGCTTACCTGTATGATGATTTAACGCCTTGAGAAGCCTACATGTATGATAATTTAACCCCTTGAGAAGCCTACCTGTATGATGATTTAAGCCCTTGAGAAGCCTACCTGCATGATGATTTAACCCCTTGAGAAGCTTACCTGTATGATGATTTAACCCCTTGAGAAGGCTACCTGTATGATGATTTAACCCCTTGAGAAGCTTATCTGTATGATGATTTAAGCCCTTGAAAACCTACCTGGATGATGATTTAACCCCTTGAGAAGCCTACCTGTATGATCATTTAACCCCTAAAGAAGCTTATCTGTATGATGAATTGAGCCCTTGAAAAACCTACTTGGATGATGATTTAACCCCTTGAGAAGCTTACCTGTATGATGATCTAACCCCTTGAGAATCCTACCTGTATGATGATTTAACCCCCTGAGATGCTTATGTGTATGATGAATTAAGCCCTTGAAAAACCTACTTGGATGATGATTTGCGCTTGTAGGATGCTTGCTTGCCTGAATGATGATTTAACCCCTTGAGAAGCCTACCTGTATGATGATTTAACCCCTTGAGAAGCTTACCTGTATGATGATTTAACCCCTTGAGAAGCCTACCTGTATGATGATTTAACCCCTTGAGAAGCCTGCCTGTATGATGATTTAACCCCATGAGAATTACCTGTATGATGATTTAACCCCTTGAGAAGCTTACCTGTATGATGATTTAACCCCTTGAGAAGCTTACCTGTATGATGATTTAACCCCTTGAGAAGCTTGCCTGTATGATGATTTAACCCCTTCAGAATCCTACCTGTATGATGATTTAACCCCTTAAGGAGCATATCTGTATGATGATTTAACCCCTTGAGAAGCCTACCTGTATGATGATTTAACCCCTTGAGAAGCTTACCTGTACGATGATTTAACCCCTTGAAAAGCCTACCTGTATGATGATTTAACCCCTTGAGAAGCTTACCTGTATGATGATTTAACCCCTTGAGATGCTTACCTGTATGATGATTTATCCCCTTGAGAAGCTTACCTGTATGATGATTTAACCCCTTGAGAAGTTTACCTGTATGATGATTTAACCCCTTGTTAACCCTACCTGTATGATGATTTAACCCCTTGAGAAGCTTACCTGTATGATGATTTAACCCCTTGAGAATCCTACCTATATGATGATTTAACCCGTTGAGAAGCTTACCTGTATGATGATTTAACCCCTTGAGAAGTTTACCTGTATGATGATTTAACCCCTTGAGAAGCTTACCTGTATGATGATTTAACCCCTTGAGAAGCTCACCTGTATGATGATTTAACCCCTTGAGAAGCTTCCCTGTATGATGATTTAACCCCCTTGAGAAGCCTACCTGTATGATGATTTAAGCCCTTGGGAAGCCTACCTGCATCATGATTTAACACCTTGAGAAGCTGACATGTATGATGATTTAACCCCTTGAGAAGCCTACCTGTATGATGATTTAACCCTTTGAGAAGCTTACCTGTATGATGATTTTAGCCCTTGAGAAGCTTGCCTGTATGATGATTTAACCCCTTGAGAATCCTGCCTGTATGATGATTTAACCCCTTGAGAAGCTTACCTGTATGATGATTTAACCCCTTGAGAAGCTTACCTGTATGATGATTTAACCCCTTGAGAAGCCTACCAGTATGACGATTTAACCCCTTGAGAAGCTTACCTGTATGATGATTGAACCCCTTGAGAAGCTAACCTTTATGATGATTTAACCCGTTGAGAAGCTTACCTGTATGATGATTTAACCCCTTGAGAAGCCTACCTGTATGATGATTTAACCCCTTGAGAAGCTTACCTGTATGATGATTTAACCCCTCGAGAAGCCTACCTGTATGATGATTTAAGCCCTTGAGAAACCTACCTGTTTGATGATTTAACCCCTTGAGAAGCTTACCTGTATGATGATCTAACCCTTGAGAAGCTTGCCTGTATGATGATTTAACCCCTTGAGAATCCTACATGTATGATGATTTAACCCCTTGAGAAGCTTACCTGTATGATGATTTAACCCCTTGAGAAGCTTACCTGTATGATGATTTAACCTTGAGAAACTTACCTGTGATGATTTAACCCCTTAGCAGGAAGCCTACCTGTATGATGATTTAGCAACCTTGAAGCTACCTGTACATGATGATTTAGCCTTACATTGAGGAAGCTTACCTGTGTATGATGATTTAACCCTTGAGGAAGCCTTACCTGTATGATGATTTAACCCCTTGAGGAAACACGCAATACGTTGATTTAACTGCTTGAGAAGCTTACCTTTACGATGATTTAAACCCTTGAGAAGCTTACGTTTATGATGATTTAACCCCTTGAGGGAAGCTTACCTGTATGATGATTTAACCCCTTGAGAAGCTTACCTGATTGATGATTTATCCCCTTGAGAAGCGTATCTGTATGATGATTTAACCCCTTGAAAAGTTTACCTGTATGATGATTTAACCCCTTGAGAAGCCTACATGTATGATGATTTCACCCCCTTGAGAAGCTTACCTGTATGATGATTTAACCCCTTAAGAAGTCTACCTGTATGATGATTTAACCCCTTGAGAAGCCAACCTGTATGATGATTTAACTCCTTGAGAAGTTTACCTGTATGATGATTTAACCCCATGAGAAGCCTACCTGTATGATGATTTATCCCCTTGAGAAGCTTACCTGTATGATGATTTAAACCCTTGAGAAGCTTACGTGTATGATGATTTAACCCCTTGAGAAGTTTACCTGCATAATGATTTAACCCTTTGAGAAGCTTAACTTCTATGATGATTTAACCACTTGAGAAGCCTACCTGTATGATGATTTATCCCCTTGAGAAGCTTACCTATATGATGATTTAACCCCTTGAGAAGCTTACCTGTATGATGATTTAACCCCTTGAGAAGCTTACCTGTATGATGATTTAACCCCTTGAGAAGCTTACCTGTATGATGATTTAACCCTTGAGAAGCTTACCTGTATGATGATTTAAACCCTTGAGAAGCTTACCTGTATGATGATTTAAGCCCTTGAGAAGCTTGCCTGTATGATGATTTAACCCCTTGAGAATCCTACCTGTATGATGATTTAACCCCTTGAGAAGCTTACCTGTATGATGATTTAACCCATTGAGAAGCTTACCTTTATGATGATTTAACCCCTTGAGAAGCTTGCCTGTATGATGATTTAACCCCTTGAGAATCCTACCTGTATGATGATTTAACCCCTTAAGAAGCATATCTGTATGATGATTTAACCCCTTGAGGAAACCTACCTGTATGAGTGGTTTAACCGCCAGGGAAGCTTACCTGTACGATGGTTAGCCCCTTGAAGCCTACCTGTATGATGATTTAACCCCTTGAGAAGCCTACCTGTATGATGATTTAACCCCTTGAGAAGCCTACCTGTATGATGATTTAAGCCCTTGAGAAGCTTACCTGTATGATGATTTAACCCCTTGAGAAACCTACCTGTATGATGATTTAACCCCTTGAGAAGCTTACCTGTACGATGATTTAACCCCTTCAGAAGCCTACCTGTATGATGATTTAACCCCTTGAGAAGCTTACCTGTATGGTGATTTAACCCCTTGAGATGCTTACCTGTATGATGATTTATCCCCTTGAGAAGCTTACCTGTATGATGATTTAACCCCTTGAGAAGTTTACCTGTATGATGATTTAACCCCTTGAGAAGCCTACCTGTATGATGATTTAACCCCTTGAGAAGCTTAGCTGTATGATGATTTAACCCCTTGAGAAGCATACCTGTATGATGATTTAACCCCTTGAGAAGCCTACCTGTATGATGATTTAACCCCTTGAGAAGCCCACCTGTTCGATAATTTAACCCGTTGAGAAGCCTACCTGTATGATGATTTAAGCCCTTGAGAAGTCCTACCTGCATAATGATTTAACCCCTTGAGAAGCTTACCTGTATGATGATTTAACCCCTTGAGAAGCGTACCTTTATGATGATTTAACCCCTTGAGAAGCTTACCTGTATGATGATTTAAGCCCTAGAAAAACCTACCAGTATGATGATTTAACCCCTTCTGATGCTTACCTGTATGGTGATCTAACCCCTTGAGAAGCTTACCTGTATGATGATTTAACCCCTTGACAATTCTACCTGTATGATGATTTAACCCCTTGAGAAGCCTACCTGTATGATGATTTAACCCCTTGAGAATCCTACCTGTATGATGATTTAACCCCTTGAGAAGCTTACCTGTATGATGATTTAACCCCTTGAGAAGCTTACCTGTATGATGATTTAACCCCTTGAGAAGCTTACCTGTATGATGATTTAACCCCTTGAGAAGCCTCCCTGTATGATGATTTAAGCCCTTGAGAAGCCTACCTGCATCATAATTTAACCCCTTGAGAAGCTTACATGTATGATGATTTAACCCCTTGAGAAGCCTACCTGTATGATGATTTAAACCTTTGAGAAGCTTACCTGTATGATGATTTAAGCCCTTGAGAAGCTTGCCTGTATGATGATTTAACCCCTTGAGAATCCTACCTCTATGATGATTTAACCCCTTGAGAAGCTTACCTGCATGATGATTTAACCCCTTGAGAAGCTTACCTCTATGATGATTTAACCCCTTGAGAAGCTTACCTGTATGATGATTTAACCACTTGAGAAGCCTACCTGTATGATGATTTAACCCCTTGAGAAGCTCACCTGTATGATGATTTAACCCCTTGAGAAGCCTACCTGTATGATGATTTAAGCCCTGGAGAAGCTTACCTGTATGATGATTTAACCCCTTGATAAGCCTACCTGTATGATGATTTAACCCCTTGAGAAGCTTACCTGTATGATGATTTAACCCCTTGAGAAACTTACCTGTATGATGGTTGTATGTAGGGAAGCTTAC
>NW_024729760.1:0-7564 GCF_018991925.1 Homarus americanus | reverse complement strand
TATTCATCCATTTTTGTTGGTTCCGTATCGATCTGAATTTTCTTTTAGGGATGTGTTTATTTTGGGCATTATTGATTGTCGCAATAAATTGTTCATAAGTAGCTGCTAAATTAAATTCGGGGTTATCCCGTCCTAAGTTGACAGTTTCCGGAGGTGTGGGGGGGATTAATCTTTTGACCATAGGGTCATCCCTTAGGTCTCTCCTTATGCTACCGTAATTAGCATTCCTAAAATCCGGGATCAAGGCGAATTTTCCTTCTTCCTGCCATCCCATATTATGTTAAAATATATGGCTTTATGATCACTGTTTCCTAGTTCGTCTCCAATCCCAACATCTTTTACTAGATTTTCATTATTACTGAGAACTAAATCGAGGATATTATTTCCTCTAGTGGTCAAGTTTATAAATTTATATATAAAACTATCCTGTACTACTTCTATAAAATCTTCAGATTCATTATCGCTAAGTTGATTTTTCCAATCTATGCCTGAAAAGTTGAAATCGCCTAGAATACATGCATTGTTTCTATCAGATGCCTTCTTTATTTCCTCCCATAGCAATTTACCATCGTTCCTACTCAAATTAGGTAGTCTATATATAACACCAATGACTACGGATTCACTGCCCTCACCAATCTCTACCCAAATACTTTCATTGTCGCTATTTGTTTTAATGTTTGAAATTCTGCTAAAATGCTTGCTGTTTGAATTTATCCATGTTTTCGTTATTGCAATTATATCTGTATTTATATTTTACTAACTTAATGGCCTAGGCTGGTCCATTTTATTGCACAAACTTCTACTATTAGTATAATAAACACTCAATATATTTCTTTAGAACTTTCTATCTGTTTTACATTTTATTACTTTGATGTTTGTTATTATGACTAACTATATTTTCAGCATTATCTACTTCTGTTTCACTACTTCCCAGGACCTGCTTGTTTTTTGACTCCCATTTTCCCCGACCCCTCTCTACTGGCGAAACCCCCCCTTCGGAGTGACAATTTCACGCTCAAGGAATGCAGACAACGTCTTTACCCCCTCGCGAGACAAGTGTACTCCGTCGCGACAGTACAGGTAGTCGTTGCCATAAAATCGTTGCCAGTCATCAATGAATGCCCAACCATTGTTTGCACAATGTTTTTCCAGTCGGCAATTAATAGCAATTGCCCTGGACAGCCATTCACGACCAACCCCTCTTCTAGGCAAGACACCACATACTATCGGGACCCCTCCCCTATCTCTAATCTTCCCCAGCGCCTCCTCTTGAAAAGTTCCTCACTCCTAACCTTACTTATGTCGTTTCCCCCCACACTAAGACACACTACTGGATTGGTACCCTCCCCTGACAAAACTCTGTCTAACCTCTCGGCTACATGCCCTATCCCAGCCCCAGGAAAACATACCCTAGTCCTACGTTTCCTATCTCTCGCACAAAAAGCCCGATCCATAAACCTCACCTGGCTGAAGATTGTGAAGTGAGATGCAGTGAAGATTGTGAAGCGAGATGTAGTGAAGATTGTGAAATAAGATTATAAAGTAAACTGTAGTAATTGAGGTTAAACGAACGCGGGTTATTCTGTAGTGTATCCGTGTCTTGTTAACGTGGAACCAACATGGCGGTGGTTCTCAATATAGATACGTTATTTTGCCGGGAATTTCTGTCAAAACAAAATATGAATCAACCATATTTAGCCTAAATTAACCTAACGGCTTTATTATATATTCTAAGTTTTTTAAGTTGGATAGATCAGATCAGGTTAGGTTAAGTCAGGTTGGGTTAGGTTAGGTTAGTTTTGTTAATTTTGCCACTTAGAGGCTAGTTTATTGTGCCCCCCATACTCATCCTGTCAGCTGTAGCACAGAGAGATTACAAAGTGGTGTTAGATGAGGTAGGTGGTTAAGTTAAGTTTCAATAGGTTAGTTAGGTTAGATTATGTCAGGTTGGGTTAAGTTAGGTTAGGTAGGTAATAAGTAGATAGGTTATGTTAGGTAGGTGGGAAAGTTAGGTTTGATTAGGTTAGCTTATGTCAGACGGGGAGGTTAGGTTAGATTATGTCAGGTTAGGTTAGATTATGTCAGGTTAGGTCAGATTACGTCAGGTTAGGTTAGATTATGTCAGGTTAGGTTAGATTATGTCAGGTTAGGTTAGATTATGTCAGGTTAGGTTAGATTACGTCAGGTTAGGTTAGATTATGTCAGGTTAGGTCAGATTACGTCAGGTTAGGTTAGATTATGTCAGGTTAGGTCAGATTACGTCAGGTTAGGTTAGATTATGTCAGGTTAGGTTAGATTATGTCAGGTTAGGTTAGATTATGTCAGGTTAGGTTAGATTATGTCAGGTTAGGTTAGATTATGTCAGGTTAGGTCAGATTACGTCAGGTTAGGTTAGATTATGTCAGGTTAGGTAAGTAGGTAGAGGTGGGTAAAAAAGGTTAGGTTAGGTCGGCAGGTTTTAGTGTAGGAGCTTAAGTAATCCCGTAAAAATTTCATGTTAATTTTTGACACCATACATTATAATAATCCTTATAAACTATGTTAAGGAACTGTGGTGTCATTTTTTCTGAACGGTTTATTATAAGTTTTATGCCTTTAAAGAAGTTTTATTAAAGAGCGGCGTAATGAACCACAGATGTATTACCATTAAGTCCTAATTAACTTAAAACATGACTAATAACCTATGAACATGTAGTATTATATGATTACAATTTAACATAATATATCATGAATGCTGTTATAATATCATAAGTGTGTTACAAACATGGCTGCTCATATATGCCATCCTGTCTCTGGCAAAGAAGAGATTGCAGTAAGTAAAATTATTTGCTAAGACAAATACTGGAAATTAAACATATACATATTACCATTATCTGAAAAGCTTAGAACCACCGTTTTATATTTATTAAAAGTTTGTAGTGTTATACATCATGTGTAAACAAGTCACAAGTTATTATTTACGACATTGCTTCAGTCCTCGTCATCAGAGTCTTCTGTGTACAACAGATTCCTTCACCTTTTTAGGCATTTCTCATCATCTGCTTGACAGTTACACATCTCGGTGCATGTCATGCTATTCTTTCTGATTCTTTCTGTATGAACATGACAATGATCCACATTTCCTGACGCCACATCCACATTTAACAAGTTCTGTGATTGCTTCTGGAGCTGGTGGTTGGTCTGATATTACTAGTATGAAACAGTCATTGTCAATCTTCCAGCCATGCTCTAATTGTGAAAGCATTTCACTGTCTGCATCACAAGACCACAGAAGAGCTTGATACCTTCCTCTCAATATATGATACTTTAGAGTTGCTGCAGTCGCTGGTAGTTCTCCAGCTTCTGCCTGCGAATTCTTGAAGAGATGCCATCTAAGTTATGACAGTTTAGTGAAAGTCATTCGTGGACAGTAGAGCTTAAATACAAATTCCTTTAGACCAATAAACATGTCTGCTGGAGGGCATTTGGTCTACTCAGCATCTTGAATGCATCTAGGACTTTTGTGTTAGATTTCATCAAAGTGCTCCAACATGCTTTCTTTCCTTTGCCAACAAATTTTCCAATGCAGTCAGATCCTGTGAAGGCATGGAAACCTGTAAGGCTCTCTGCCCAATGTGTCGTCGCTCACCAGTTCCTGTTTTCATACTTGTATTTTCTCCAAGTTGAGGCTGCTTTAATATGCCAAACACATCAGTGTCTGGTGACTTGATATGTACAGTGCTGCCCTTCTGTGATGCATATACTGTATGTCCTGCTTAAGTTCTATAACTTGTGATAGCAATTTGATGGTTGAAGTCTTATTTGCTGCTTTCCACGACAGAAGATTAACCTTGGACATCTTTTCCCAGATGCTCAATGGACCAACAATACGTTTCTTGACAAAATTTTCATAATTTTGTCTTCCAACTTCATATGCACATAGATTGTCATATTTGGCATTTTCTGGCATTACAGCTCCAGTTACCAAGTTTAAAAGAGCATCATTTTCCTGGGATTACAGTCACCAATAACATTGTGTAGCTTCTGTACATCAGCATATTGACGGCTGACAATAGCTGTAGAGAGCTCATGATGTTCTGTTCTTTTGTAATCTTTATGAGTTTGATATTTTATGTAATGAACTTAATTTGAAAACCCAAATGGTAGTATATGATCTTTTATCACCTTAGACACTCTGTGCGTCATGCCTCTCAAGTGATTTTTTTCCTCTCTTACTTCTCTGGACAAATACGACCTTTATCCCATCAGAAAAAATATCACCATATATTTTCTTAATCTACAGGTGCCAAGGTTTAAAATGACGGATGGTGTTAAAAATTAACCTGAAATTTTTACGTGACCACATATTGTCTTGTTGAGTTTCTGAGAGAACTTCACGGCTAAATAGCGCCTCTGTATTGATAGCCGGTACATGTCGTAATATCCACCGCTCATAGTTAAATCTTTATGTCCGTTTATTTTGTCCTAATTTAAGTATCAAAGAGTGTTTTTATTTTTAAGTATCTTAAGTATCTTTTTTCCTCACTCTTAAGTATCTAAGTATGATGTTTTTTTCATTTTTAAGTAACTAACCATATTTTTGTTTTCATTATAAAATGTGATTGATATAGACAACAGAAGTAAATATCAGCTGGAGGTCGTAAACGAAGCTGATGTGAAGTATTTTGACTCACTGTTCCCACGAACTAATTGCTTCTCTGGTTTATACCGAAGAAATAAAACCGTCAACGAACCATCCGATTCAAATGTGTCTTAGGCGATACAGGGTGTTTAGGCGCCATTCTGATACCAAGAATGACTTTGTGTACTGTGGTGAAGCTGGGGGTAGGATAGGGTTGGGTTGGGTTGGGATGGGTTAGGATTACGCATGTGTGGGTATATTCTGTCGCATTTTATAGGTATCTTGCGTCTTTCTCTTTATTCTTTCTTTATCATGAGTATCTGTGCCTATTAATACACCACCTCGCAGGATAGTGGAAGAGGAATGGATAGTAACGAGATAATATTCTTCTTACATATACCTTAGCTTGATTACAGGTAACACCAGGTAGAAGTTACGTGACTCTTAAGAGTTTTCCTCGACTTGGCTGATTCAACTGTAAGACTTGCTGTATTTATCCTTATTAAAATCCTCCACCTGTAAGACCCTCCACTTGTAAGACTCTCCACCTGTAAGACCCTCCACTTGTAATGTTGAAGTATATAATGAAGACTCACAGCTCATGGGTTATTAAAACAAAAGATGCATGTTTTATTTATTTATTTATTTATTTATTTATAGCTTATTTTAGAATCCCCGAAAGTTAGAACAAAATGGCTGACGGGACTCACAAGCGGGCGATGTTTACAGTATGGACCAAGAATAAAAAGTAAATGAAAAATAAAATAAATAAATCGTAAATTGGTGCATTGTTTCTCCAGGGGTAATTATAGAAGTACAAATGTTCTCCAGCAGTGGGTAACGATCATAGCCACGTATAGAGCTTCTAACGCAGGTAGATTGATATAGATGCATTACCTGGAGTTAGTGGGTTACAGGGGCCTCCTACACGATAATATTAAAGGTGCTTTTTCCTTCTGTTTGTGGCACTTGAGGTGTTTAGGTTAGGTTTAATTAAAATGGTTTAGTTATAATAGTTATATTACGATAAGTTAAGTTGAATTTAGAACTTTTGATTTGCATATATCGTGTTTTAGAAGGATTTGTTAGCTAATAAGTTTAATTTGGATAAGTTTAGTTTAATTTAGATCATTTGATTTTACAAGGTCGTATTATAATGACTGGGAACCATATAAAAAACTGTTAGAGAAGTAAATATTTCTACGGCAGTGAATGAATAAGTCAATAAGTGGTGTATAGAGCTGCTGACGCAACTTAAACGGTATATACTGTACATTATATGTTATCAGAGCTTTCCTGTTGTACGAAACCGCCTCCGTCAAAGTGTCTTACTGGCTCATGTGAAGATTAGCCTCTAGTTTATTTAACCTCAAGATTAACTACACTGGCACTGCCTGACCTGACCTGACCTGACCTACCCTACCCTACCCTACCCTACCCCACTCCTACCCTACCCTACCCTACCCTACCTCATCTCTACCCTCAATCCCAATCAACCTAACTTAACCTCCCAAGTAGCGTTAGGGTTAATCATTAGTTGGGCTGTTTTGGGAGGGTTAATCAGGTAATCTATCTTAATTAACAATTTTGGCTTCAGGTGAGGCCTCTTACCTTACTCGAGAGCAGGAGGAGGAGGACTGCTAATCTAGTTTCACAGATCATCGCCAACCAAGGCAGATGGCTGAATACCTTTTGTTTACTCCTCGTGGCTTAAGAACACATCTTAACACCATAAGACTGAGCCTGCCCCAATGCAATACAGTAATTGATTATTGTATTCTAATAAAATTTACGGTGTATCTTGTGAACCAGATTTATTGTTTGACCTTAGTGAATGAGAAACTGGTTGAGGTGTATTGTGGTAAACATCCTTAAGAGCAGCCCTGTGTGTTCTTACGACCTCAAAGTAACACAAAAGGTAGCCAATATCTACCCTTGATCAGTCACTTTATGTAGATGTCAATTGTGTCATTTTTCTAGACTTAGTGCCCCCTGGAGGAGAAAGTAAATACAATGTTGATATATTTTGGTCACAACACACACTAGTAGATTATTTTTCCTTTTTAACTAAATAATTAACACTATGAAGCTAACTAATTATATAACTCAAAGATGGTAACCAATATGGCGTCGATATTGTTCACATACTCTATGATAAATAGATGTATTGTCTGTTTAATTTTAGGGAAGAATCTAATTTATAAACTTTTGAGAATCTGGATACAGGAGTTTTGTCTTTGTGTGTGTGTGTGTGGTGATGATGACGCATACTTTCCTCTGCAGTGAAAAAATATCTTGACATTGCAAAGTTTAACTGTAAGCCGAAGGAACGTTTGTAATGTGACTTGTTATGTGAAATTGTAACTTGAAATTCTTTGTGAAAAAATATTTCCCTATAAAGTTTGGCAATAAATGAAGTATTACATCAAGGTGTAACTTGTAGTTCCTTGTGGAGTAATTACCTATGTGGACGATACAGCTACTCCAGGGTGTAAGACCTAGAGTAGAAAGTCTTTAGACCTTACCTGAGGTTGAAAGACTCTTATAGTGGAACGTCTTAGGTATTGGAACTTTAATTACAGTAAATAAAATATAATCTACCTAAACATTCCTTCACCTGGCGACAACTAATGATACAGGTGGTGTAATAGCTCTTTAAAATTCCTCCGTTTGATATAATAATGACCACACATGAACTTATAATGTGCAATATCTTGATAACACATTAGTTGCAACATTACACATAGTCCAGTGTATGTGTAGTGAGGGACATCTACCTAAATGAGTTACAGAATGTGGAGTTGAGGCAAAAAAAAGTTGGGACATGTTTGAGATCATCAGTTGAGCCAAACGTTTATACTCAATATTGTTTTAATGGTATTTTAGAGCGACCGAAAAATGTAAACAAAATGGCCGGCTAGGTGACACATACCTTACAAGAAA
>NW_024729759.1:0-13045 GCF_018991925.1 Homarus americanus | reverse complement strand
GATCGAGTATAACAAAGTTTCCTGATCGAGTAAAACAAAGCTCCCTGATCGAGTATATCAAAGTGCCCTGATCGAGTATAACAAAGTCCACTGATCGAGTATAACAAAGTCCCCTGATCGGGTATAACAAAGGCCCCTAATCGAGTATAACAAAGGCCCCTGATCGAGTATAACAAAGTCCCATGGTCGAGTATAACAAAGTCCCCTCATCGAATATATCAAAGTCCCCTGATCGAGTATAACATAATCCCCTGATCGAGTATTTCAGAGTCCCCTGATCGACTATAACAGAGTCCCCTCATCGAGTATAACAAAGTCCCCCTGATCGAGAATAACAAAGTCCCCTGATCGAGTATAACAAAGCCCCCTGATCCAAATATAACAAGGCCCTGATCAGGTATAACAAGACCCTGGTCGGGTGTAGCAGAATCCCTCATCGGTATAACAAAAGCCCCCCTCATGAAATTATAACAAAGTTCCCTGATCCGGAAGTATAACTAAAGTCCCCTGATCGGGTATAACAAGGAAGCCCTGAACAGGTATAACAAAGGCCCCTGATCGAGTATAACTTATAGTTCTTTGATCGAGTATAACAAAGCCCCTGATCGAATTAAACAAGTCCCCTGATCAAAGGAATAATAAAGTCCCCTGATCGAGGTATAAACAGCCCCCCTCAACCAAGTATAACAAAAGGCCCCTGATCGAGTATAACAAAGCTCCCTCATCAAAATTATAACAAGACCCTGATCGAGTATAACAAAGACCCTGGTCCAGTATAACAAAGTCCCTAATCCGAGTACAGCAAAGGCCCCTCGCCGGGTATAACAAAGTCCCCTCATCAGGTATAACAATGTCCCCTGATCGAGTATAACAAACTCCCCTGGTCGAGTATAACAAAGTCTCCTCATTGAGTTTAACAAAGTCCTCAAATCGAGAATAACAAAGGCCTTTTATCGAGTTTAACTAAGGCCCCTATTCGAGTATAACAAAGGCCTCTAAATGAGTATAACAAAGGCCAATGATCGAGTATAACAAAGTCCCCTGATCGAATATTTCCGAGTCCCCTGAACAAGTATAACAGAGTCCCCTCATCTAGTATAACAAAGGCCCCATCATCGAGTATAACAAAGTCCCATGATCGAGTATAACAAATTCCCCTCATCGAATAGAACAAAGTCCCCTGATAGAGTATAACAAAGTCCACTGAACGATTATAACAAAGGCCCCTCATCGAGTATAACAAAGTTTCCTAATCGAGTAAAACAAAGCCCCCTTAACGAGTATAAGAAAGTCCCCTGATTGAGAATAAGAAAGGCCCCTGATCGAGTTTAACAAAAGCCCCTAATCGAGTATAACAAAGTCCCCTGGTCGAGTATAACAAAGGCCCCTGATCGAATATAACAAAGGCGCCTGAACGAGTATAACAAAGGCCCTTGATCGTGTATAACAAAGTTCCCTGATCGAGTATAAGAAAGCCCCTGATCGAGTATAACAAAGTCCCCCTGATCGAGAATAACAAAGTCCCCTGATCGGTATAACAAGCCCTGATCAAGTATAACACAGGCCGCTGATCGAGTATAAAAAAGACCCCTGGTCGAGTATAACAAAGTCCCCTCATCGAGTATAACAAAGCCCCCTCATAGAATATAACAAAGTCCCCTGATCGAGTATAACTAAGTCTCTTGATCGGGTATAACAAAGGCCCCTGATCGAGTATAACAGAGGCCCCTGATCGAGTATAAACAAGTTCCATGGTCGAGTATAACAAAGTCCCCTCATCGAATATAACAAAGTCCCCTCGTCAAGTATAACATAGTCCCTGATCGAGGAGAATAAAGTCCCCTGATCGAGTATAACAAAGTCCCATGAACGATTATAACAAAGACCCCTGATCGAGTATAACAAAGTTTCCTGATCGAGTAAAACAAAGCTCCCTGATCGAGTATAACAAAGTCCCCTGATCGAGTATAACAAAGTCCCCTGATTAGCATTATAACAAAGGCCCCTGATCCAGGTTTAACAAAGGGCCATGATCGGAGGTATAACAAAGTTCCTGGTCGAGTATAACAAAAGCCCCTCATCGAATATAACAAAAGGCGCCCTGAGCAGGTATAACAAAAGACCCCTAATCGAAGGTATAACCGAGTTCCCTGATCGGTATATAAAAGCCTCCTGATAAGGTATAACAGAGTCCCCTGATCGAGAATAACACGGGGTCCCTGATCGATTATAACAACCCTAATCCAGAGTATAACCAAAGGCCCTGATCCAAGTAACAAAGCCCCTGATCCAGAGTATAACAAAAGGCCCTGATCGGTATAACGAGAGTCCCCTGGTCGAGTATAACAAAGTTCCATGATCGAGTATAACAAAGCCCCCTCATCGAGTATAGCAAAGTCCCCCTGATCGAGAATAATAAAGTCCCCTGATCGAGTATAACAAAGCCCCCTCATCAAGTATAACAAAGGCCACTGATCGAGTATAACAAAGCTCCCTCATCAAGTATAACAAAGACCCCGAATCGAGTATAACAAAGACCCCTGGTCGAGTATAACAAAGTCCCCTAATCGAGTACAACAAAGGCCCCTGATCGAGTATAACAAAGTCCCCTCATCGAGTATAACAATGTCCCCTGATCGAGTATAACAAACTCCCCTGATCGAGTATAACAAAGTCTCCTCATTGAGTTTAACAAAGTCCTCAAATCGAGAATAACAAAGGCCTTTGATCGAGTTTAACTAAGGCCCCTGTTCGAGTATAACAAAGGCCTCTAAATGAGTATAACAAATGCCAATGATCGAGTATAACAAAGTCCCCTGATCGAGTATTTCCGAGTCCCCTGATCAAGTATAACAGAGTCCCCTCATCTAGTATAACAAAGGCCCCATCATCGAGTATAACAAAGTCCCATGATCGAGTATAACAAATTCCCCTCATCGAATAGAACAAAGTCCCCTGATAGAGTATAACAAAGTCCACTGAACGATTATAACAAAGGCCCCTCATCGAGTATAACAAAGTTTCCTAATCGAGTAAAACAAAGCCCCCTAAACGAGTATAAGAAAGTCCCCTGATTGAGTATAAGAAAGGCCCCTGATCGAGTTTAACAAAAGCCCCTAATCGAGTATAACAAAGTCCCCTGGTCGAGTATAACAAAGACCCCTGATCGAATATAACAAAGGCGCCTGAACGAGTATAACAAAGGCCCCTGATCGTGTATAACAAAGTTCCCTGATCGAGTATAAGAAAGCCCCTGATCGAGTATAACAAAGTCCCCCTGATCGAGAATAACAAAGTCCCTTGATCGAGTATAACAAAGCCCCTGATCAAGTATAACAAAGGCCCCTGATCGAGTATAAAAAAGACCCCTGGTCGAGTATAACAAAGTCCCCTCATCGAGTATAACAAAGCCCCCTCATAGAGTATAACAAAGTCCCCTGATCGAGTATAACTAAGTCTCATGATCGGGTATAACAAAGGCCCCTGATCGAGTATAACAGAGGCCCCTGATCGAGTATAACAAAGTTCCATGGTCGAGTATAACAAAGTCCCCTCATCGAATATAACAAAGTCCCCTCGTCCATTAACATGAATTCTGATCCGAGGAGAATAAAAGTCCTGATCGAGTATAACAAAGTTTCCAGATCGAGTAAAACAAAGCTCCCTGATCGAGTATAACAAAGTCCCCTGATCGAGTAAAACAAAGCCCCCTAAACGAGTATAAGAAAGTCCCCTGATTGAGTAAAACAAAGTCCCCTGATTGAGTATAACAAAGGCCCCTGATCAAGTTTAACAAAGGCCCATGATCGAGTATAACAAAGTCCCCGGGTCGAGTATAACAAAAGCCCCTCATCGAATATAACAAAGGCGCCTGAGCGAGTATAACAAAGGCCCCTAATCGAGTATAACAAAGTTCCCTGATCGATTATAACAAAGCCCCCTAATCAAGTATAACAAAGGCCCCTGATCAAGTATAACAAAGACCCCTCGTCGAGTATAACAGAGTCCCCTAATCGAGTATAACAAAGGCCCCTGATCGCGTATAACAAACCCCCCTGATCAAGTATAACAGGCCCCTGATCGAGTATAACGAAGTCCCCTCAACGAGTATAACAAAGTTCCATGATCGAGTATAACAAAGCCCCCTCATCGAGTATAGCAAAGTCCCCCTGATCGAGAATAATTAAGTCCCCTGATCGAGTATAACAAGGCCCCCTCATCAAGTATAACAAAGACCCCTGATCGAGTATAACAAAGACCCCTGGTCGAGTATAACAAAGTCCCCTAATCGAGTACAACAAAGACTCCTGATCGAGTATAACAAAGTCCCCTCATCGAGTATAACAATGTCCCCTGATCGAGTATAACAAACTCCCCTGATCGAGTATAACAAAGTCTCCTCATTGAGTTTAACAAAGTCCTCAAATCGAGAATAACAAAGGCCTTTGATCGAGTTTAACTAAGGCCCCTGTTCGAGTATAACAAAGGCCTCTAAATGAGTATAACAAATGCCAATGATCGAGTATAACAAAGTCCCCTGATCGAGTATTTCCGAGTCCCCTGATCAAGTATAACAAAGTCCCCTCCTCTAGTATAACAAAGGTTCCATCATCGAGTATAACAAATTCCCCTCATCGAATAGAACAAAGTCCCCTGATCGAGTATAACAAATTCCCCTCATCGAATAGAACAAAGTCCCCTGATCGAGTATAACAAATTCCCCTGATCGAGTGTAACAAAGTCCCCTGATAGAGTATAACAAAGTCCTCTGAACGATTATAACAAAGGCCCCTCATCGAGTATAACAAAGTTTCCTGATCGAGTAAAACAAAGCCCCCTAAACGAGTATAAGAAAGTCCCCTGATTGAGTAAAACAATGTCCCCTGATTGAGTATAACAAAGGCGCCTGAACGAGTATAACAAAGGCCCCTGATCGAGTATAACAAAGTTCCCTGATCGAGTATAAGAAAGCCCCCTGATCAAGTATAACAAAGGCCCCTGATCGAGTATAACAGAGGCCCCTCATCGAGTATAACAAAGTCCCATGGTCGAGTATAACATAGTCCCCTGATCGAGGAGAATAAAGTCCCCTGATCAAGTATAACAAAGTCCCATGATCAAGTATAACAAAGACCCCTGGTCGAGTATAACATATTCCCTAATCGAAGGCAACAAAGGCCCCTGATCGAGTATAACAAAGCCCCTGATCAAGTATAACAAAGCCCCTCATCGAGTATAGCAAAGTCCCCTGATCGAGAATAATAAAGTCCCCTGATCGAGTATAACAAGGCCCCCTCATCAAGTATAACAAAGGCCCCTGATCGAGTATAACAAAGCTCCCTCATCAAGTATAACAAAGACCCCTGATCGGGTATAACAAAGACCCCTGGTCGAGTATAACAAAGTCCCCTAATCGAGTACAACAAAGGCCCCTGATCGAGTATAACAAAGTCCTCTCATCGAGTATAACAATGTCCCCTGATCGAGTATAACAAAGTCTCCTCATCGAGTTTAACAAAGTTCTCAAATCGAGAATAACAAAGACCTTTGATCGAGTTTAACAAAGGCCCCTGTTTGAGAATAAAAAAGGCCTCGAAATGAGTATAACAAAGGCCTCTCATCGAGTAAAACAAAGTCCCATGATCGAGTATAACAAAGTCCCCTCATCGAATATAACAAAGTTTCCTGATCGAGTAAAACAAAGCCCCCTAAACGAGTATAACAAAGTCCCCTGATCGAGTATAACAAAGTCCCCTCATCAAGTATAACAAAGGCGCCTGATCGAGTTTAACAAAAGCCCCTGATCGAGTATAACAAAGTCCCCTGGTCGAGTATAACAAAGGCCCCTGATCGAATATAACAATGTCCCCTGATCGAGAATAACAAAGTCCCCTGATCGAGTACAACAAAGCCCCCTGATCAAGTATAACAAAGGCCCCTGATCGAGTATAACAATGACCCCTGGTCGAGTATAACAAAGTTCCATGATCGAGTATAACAAAGCCCCCTCATCGAGTATAGCAAAGTCCCCCTGATCGAGAATAATAAAGTCCCCTGATCGAGTATAACAAAGCCCCCTCATCAAGTATAACAAAGGCCACTGATCGAGTATAACAAAGATCCCTCATCAAGTATAACAAAGACCCCGAATCGAGTATAACAAAGACCCCTGGTCGAGTATAACAAAGTCCCCTAATCGAGTACAACAAAGGCCCCTGATCGAGTATAACAAAGTCCCCTCATCGAGTATAACAATGTCCCCTGATCGAGTATAACAAACTCCCCTGATCGAGTATAAAAAAGTCTCCTCATTGAGTTTAACAAAGTCCTCAAATCGAGAATAGCAAAGGACTTTGATCGAGTTTAACTAAGGCCCCTGTTCGAGTATAACAAAGGCCTCTAAATGAGTATAACAAAGGCCAATGATCGAGTATAACAAAGTCCCCTGATCGAGTATTTCCGAGCCCCCTGATCAAGTATAACAGAGTCCCCTCATCTAGAATAACAAAGGCCCCATCATCGAGTATAACAAAGTCCCATGATCGAGTATAAAAAATTCCCCTCATCGAATAGAACAAAGTCCCCTGATCGAGTATAACAAATTCCCCTGATCGAGTATAACAAAGTCCCCTGATAGAGTATAACAAAGTCCTCTGAACGATTATAACAAAGGCCCCTCATCGAGTATAACAAAGTTTTCTGATCGAGTAAAACAAAGCCCCCTAAACGAGTATAAGAAAGTCCCCTGATTGAGTAAAACAAAGTCCCCTGATTGAGTATAACAAAGGCCCCTGATCGAGTTTAACAAAAGCCCCTGATCGAGTATAACAAAGTCCCCTGGTCGAGTATAACAAAGTCCGCTGATCGACTATAACAAAGTCCCCTGAGCGAGTGTAACAAAGTCCCCTGATCGAGTACAACAAAGAACCCTCGTCGAGTATAAGAAAGTCCCTGGTCGAGTATAACAAAGTCCTTGATCGTGTATAACAAAGCCCCATGATCGAGTATAACCTATTCCCCGACTCGAGTATAACAAAGGCCCTTGGTCGAAAATAACAAAGTTCCTGATCGAGTAAAACAAAGTCCCCTGATCGAGTATAACAGTCCCCTGATCGAGTATAACTGTCCTGATCGGGTATAAATAAAGGCCCCTAATCGAGTAAGTATAACAGCGCCCCATCATCGAGTATAACAAAGTCCCATGGCCGAGTATAACAAAACCTCATCGAATATAACAAAGTCCCCTCGTCAAGTATAACATAGTCCCCTGATCGAGGAGAATAAAGTCCCCTGATCGAGTATAACAAAGTCCCATGAACGATTATAACAAAGGCCCCTGATCGAGTATAACAAAGTTTCCAGATCGAGTAAAACAAAGCTCCCTCATCGAGTATAACAAAGTCCTCTGATCGAGTATAACAAAGTCCCCTGATGGAGGATAACAAAGGACCCTAATCGAGTTTAACAAAGGCCCATGATCGAGTATAACAAGGTCCCCGGATCGAGTATAACAAAAGCCCCTCATCGAATATAACAAAGGCGCCTGAGCGAGTATAACAAAGGCCCCTAATCGAGTATAACAACGTTCCCTGATCGAGTATAACAAAGCCTCCTGATCGAGTATAACAAAGTCCCCCTGATCGAGAATAACAAAGTCCCCTGATCGAGTATAACAAAGCCCCCTAATAAAGTATAACACAGGCCTCTGATCAAGTATAACAAAGACCCCCGGTCGAGTATAACAGAGTCCCCTAATCGAGTATAACAAAGGCCCCTGATCGAGTATAACAAAGCCCCCTGATCAAGTATAACAAAGGCCCCTGATCGAGTATAACGAAGTCCCCTGATCGAGTATAACAAAGTTCCATGATCGAGTATAACAAAGCCCCCTAATCAAGTATAACACAGGCCCCTGATCAAGTATAACAAAGACCCCTGGTCGAGTATAACAGAGTCCCCTAATCGAGTATAACCAAGACCCCTAATCGAGTATAACAAAGACCCCTGGTCGAGTATAACAAAGTCCCCTAATCGAGTACAACAAAGGCCCCTGATCGAGTATAACAAAGTCCCCTTATCGAGTATAACAATGTCCCCTGAACGAGTATAACAAACTCCCCTGATCGAGTATTACCGAGTCCCCTGATCGAGTATAACAGAGTCCCCTCATCTAGTATAACAAAGGCCCATCATCGAGTAAAACAAAGTCCCATGATCGAGTATAACAAAGTCCCCTCATCGAATATAACAAAGTTTCCTGATCGAGTAAAACAAAGCCCCCTAAACGAGTATAACAAAGTCCCCTGATCGAGTATAACAAAGTCCCCTGATTGAGTATAACAAAGGCGCCTGATCGAGTTTAACAAAAGCCCCTGATTGAGTATAACAAAGTCCCTTGGTCGAGTATAACAAAGGCCCCTGATCGAATATAACAAAGTGCCCTGATCGAGAATAACAAAGTCCCCTGATCGAGTGCAACAAAGCCCCCTGATCAAGTATAACAAAGGCCCCTGATCGAGTATAACAAAGACCCCTGGTCGAATATAACAAAGTCCCCTCATCGAGTATACAAAGCCCCTCATAGAGTATGCAACAAAGTCCCCTGATCGAGTATAACAAAGTCCCCTGATCGGGTATAACAAAGGCCCCTGATCGAGTATAACAGAGGCCCCTGATCGAGTATAACAAAGTCCCATGGTCGAATATAACAAAGTCCCCTGATCGAGTATAACAAAGTTTCCTGATCGAGTAAAACAAAGCTCCCTGATCGAGTATATCAAAGTGCCCTGATCGAGTACAACAAAGTCCCCTGATTGAGTGTAACAAAGGCACCTGATCGAGTTTAACAAAGGCCCATGATCGAGTATAACAAATTCCCTTGTCGAGTATAACAAAGGCCCCTCATCGAATATAACAAAGGTGCCTGAGCGAGTATAACAAAGGCCCCTAATCGAGTATATACAAAGTTCCCTGATCGAGTATAACAAAGCCCCCTGATCGAGTATAACAAAGGCCCCTGATCGAGTATAACAAAGACCCCTGGTCGAGTATAACAAAGTCCCCTAATCAAAACCATAACACAGGCCCCTGATTGAGTATAACAAAGGCCCCTGATCGAGTATAACAAGTAATTCTGATCGATAATAACAAAGACCCCTGATCGAGTACAACAAAGCCCCCTGGTCGAGTATAACAAAGTCCCCCAATTGAGGCAACAAAGGCCCCTGATCGAGTATAACAGCACCCTGGTCGAGTATAACAAAGTCCCCTAATTGAGTATAACAAAGGCCCCTCATCGAGTATAACAAAGCCCCCTCATAGAGTATAACAAAGTTCCCTGATCGAGTATAACAAAGTGCCCTTGATCGGCATAACAAAGGCCCCTGATCGAGTATAACAGAGGCCCTGATCGAAGTATAACAAAAGTCCCATTGGTCGAGTATAACAAAGGCCCCTGATCGAGTATTACAGAGTCCCCTGATCGAGTATAACAAAGTCCGCTGATCAAGTATAACAAAGTCCCCTGATTGAGTATAACAAAGGCCCCTGATCGAGTTTAACAAAAGCCCCTGATCGAGTATAACAAGGTCCCCTGCTCTAGTATAACAAAGGCCCCTGATCGAATATAACAAAGGCGCCTGAACGAGTATAACAAAGGCCCCTGATCGAGTATAACAAAGTTCCCTGATCGAGTATAACAAAGTTTCCTGATCGAGTAAAACAAAGCTCCCTGATCGAGTATAACAAAGTCCCCTGATCGAGTATAACAAAGTCCCCGGATTGAGTATAACAAAGGCCCCTGATCGAGTTTAACAAAGGCCCATGATCGAGTATAACAAAGTCCCCTGGTCGAGTATAACAAAGGCCCCTCATCGAATATAACAAAGGTGCCTCAGCGAGTATAACAAAGGTCCCTAATCAAGTATAACAAAGTTCCCTGATCGAGAATAACAAAGTCCCCTGATCGAGTATAACAAAGTCCCCTGATCAAGTATAACAAAGTCCCCTGATTGAGTATAACAAAGGCCCCTGATCGAGTTTAACAAAAGCCCCTGATCGAGTATAACAAGGTCCCCTGTTCGAGTATAACAAAGGCCCCTGATCGAATATAACAAAGGCGCCTGAACGAGTATAACAAAGGCCCCTAATCGACTATAACAAAGTTCTCTGATCGAGTATAACAAACCCCCCTGATCGAGTATAACAAAGTCCCCCTGATCGAGAATAACAAAGTCCCCTGATCGAGTATAACAAAGCCCCCTCATCAAGTATAACAAAGGCCCCTGATCAAGTATAACAAAGACCCCTGGTCGAGTATAACAAAGTCCCCTAATCGAGTATAACAAAGGCCCCTGATCGAGCATAACAAAGCCCCCTGATCAAGCAGTATAACAAAGTCCCCTAATCGAGTATAACAAAGGCCCCTGATCGAGTATAACAAAGCCCCCTGATCAAGTATAACAAAGGCCCCTGATCGAGTATAACAAAGTCCCCTGATCGGGTATAACATAGGCCCCTGAACGAGTATAACAAAGGCCACTGATCGAGAATAATAAAGTCCCCTGATCGAGTATAACAAAGCCCCCTCATCAAGTATAACAAAGGCCCCTGATCGAGTGTAACAAAGCTCCCCCATCAAGTATAACAAAGACCCCTGATCAGTATAACAAAGACCCCTGGTCGACATAACAAAGTCCTCCTCATCGAGTATAACAATATCCCCTGATCGAGTATATAACAAACTCCCCTGATCGAGTATAAATAAAGGCCTATAAATGAGTATAACAAAGGCCACTGATCGAGTATTACCAAGTCCCCTGATCGAGTATAACAAAGTCCCCTGAACGATTATAACAAAGGCCCCTCATCGAGTATAACAAAGTTTCCTGATCGAGTAAAACAAAGCCCCCTAAACGAGTATAACAAAGTCCCCTGATCGAGTATAACAAAGTCCCCTGATTGAGTATAACAAATGCCCCTGATCAAGTTTAATAAAAGCCTCTGATCGAGTATAACAAAGTCCCGTGGTCGAGTATAACAAAGGCCCCTAATCGAATATAACCAAGGCGCCTGAACGAGTATAACAAAGTTCCCTGATCGAGTAATACAAAGTCCCATGATCGAGTATAACAAAGTCCCCCTGATCGAGAATAACAAAGTCCCCTGATCGAGTATAACAAAGCCCCCTGATCAAATATAACAAATGCCCCTGATCGAGTATAACAAAGACCCCTGGTCGAGTATAACAAAGTCCCTTCATCGAGTATAACAAAGCCCCCTCATAGAGTATAATAAAGTCCCCTGATCGAGTATAACAAAGTCCCCTGATCGGGTATAACAAAGGCCCCTGATCGAGTATAACAGAGGCCCCTGATCGAGTAAAACAAAGTCCCCTAATCGAGTATAACAAAGGCCCTGATCGAGTATAACAAAGTCCCATGATCGAGTATAACAAAGTCCCCTCATCGAATATAACAAAGTCCCCTGATCGAGTATAAAAAAGTCCCCTGATCGAGTATAAAATGTCCCCTGATCGAGTATAACAAAGTCCCTTGAACAATTATAACAAAGGCCCCTCATCGAGTATAACAAAGTCCCCTGATCGAGAATAACAAAGTCCCCTGATCGAGTATAACAAAGCCCCCTGATCAAGTATAACAAAGTCCCCTGATCGAGTATAAAAAAGTCCCCTGATCGAGTATAAAAAAGTCCCCTGATCGAGTATAACAAAGTCCCTTGAACAATTATAACAAAGGCCCCTCATCGAGTATAACAAAGCCCCCTGATCAAGTATAACAAAGTCCCCTCATCGATTATAACAAAGCCCCCTCATAGAATATAACAAAGTCCCTTGATCGAGTATAACAAAGTCCCATGATCAAGTATAACAAATGCCCCTGATCGAGAATAACAAAGACTCCTGATCGAGTATAACAAAGACCCCTGGTCGAGTATAACAAAGTCCCCTCATCAAGTATAACAAAGCCCCCTCATAGAATATAACAAAGTCCCTTGATCGAGTATAACAAAGTCCCATGATCAAGTATAACAAATGCCCCTGATCGAGTATAACAAAGACCCCTGGTCGAGTATAACAAAGTCCCCTCATCAAGTATAACAAAGCCCCCTCATAGAGTATAACAAAGTCCCCTGATCGAGTATAACAAAGTCCCCTGATCGGGAATAACAAAGGCCCCTGATCGAGTATAACAGAGGCCTCTGATCGAGTATAACAAAGTCCCCAAATCGAGTATAACAAAGGCCCCTGATCGAGTATAACAAAGTTCCATGATCGAGTATAACAAAGTCCCCTCATCGAATATAACAAAGTCACCCTGATCGAGTATAACAAAGTCCCTTGATCGAGTAGAACAAAGTCCCCTCATCGAGTATCTCAAAGGCCCCTCATCGAGTATAACAAAGTCCCATGATCGAGTATAACAAAGTCCCCTTGATCGAGTATAATAAAGGCCTCTGATCGAGGTTAACAAAGTCCCCTGATCGAGTATAACAAAGTCCCCTCACCGAGTATAACAAAGTCCCCTGATCGAGTATAACAAAGTCCCCTGATCGAGTATAACAAAGTCCCTCATCGTGTATTACAAAGCCCCTCATAGAGTATAACAAAGTCCCGTGATCGAGTATATAACAAAGGCCCCTGAACGAGTATAACAAAGGCCCCTGAACGAGTATAACAAAGGCCCTTGATCGAGTTTAACAAAGTTCCCTGATCGAGTATAACAAAGCCCCCTGATCGAGTATAAGAAAGTCCCCCTGATCGAGAATAATAAAGTCCCCTGATCGAGTATAACAAAGCTCGCTCATCAAGTATAACAAAGACCCCTGTTCGAGTAAAACAAAGACCCCTGGTCGAGTATAACAAAGTCCCCTAATCGAGTACAACAAAGACCCTGATTAAGTATAACAAAGGCCCCTGATCGAGTTTAACAAAAGCCCCTGATCGAGTATAACAAAGTCTCCTGCTCGAGTATAACAAAGGCCCCTGATCGAATATAACAAAGGCGCCTGAACGAGTATAACAAAG
>NW_024729758.1:0-7919 GCF_018991925.1 Homarus americanus | reverse complement strand
GCACTGAATAGGTGCTCGGCCCTCACACCCCGGTTCATAGCTCTGTCGGGGTGCCCGGGCCTCCCACCCCGTTTCATGTCACTGAAGGGGTGCTTGGCCCTCACACCCCGGGTCACGGCACTGAAGGGGTGCCTGGCCCTCACACCCCGGGTCATGGTGCTGAAGGGGTGCCCGGCTTTCACACCCCGATTCATGGCACTGAAAGGGTCCCCAGCACTCTCACCCCGGGTCATGGCACTTAAAGGATGCACGGAACTCACACCCCGGATCATGGACCTAAAAAGGTGCCCAGCCCTCACACCACGGATCATGGGGTTGAAGCGGTTCCCGGCCCTCACACCCCGGGTTATGGTGCTGGAGGGGTGCCCGTCCCTCACACCCCGGGTCATGGCACTGCAGGGGTGCCTGGCCCTCACACCCCGGGTCATGGTGCTGAAGGGATGCCCGGCTTTCACACCTCTATTCATGGCACTAAAAGGGACCCGGCCCTCAAACCCCGGATCATGGTGTCTGAGGGGTTCATGGCCCTCACACCCCGATTCTTGGCACTGAAATCGAGCCCGGCCCTTACACCCTGGATCATGGTGCTGAAGGGGTGCAGGGCCCTCACACCCCGGGTTATGGCACTGAAGGTGTGCCCGAACCTCACACCCCGGGTAATGGTGCTGGAGGTGTGCCCGAACCTCACACCCGGGGTTATGTCACTGAAAGGGTGTCCGGCCCTCAAACCCCGGGTCATGTCACTGTAGGGGTGCACGGTCTTCACACCCCAGCTCATGTCAATTATGGGGTGCCCGGCGCTCACACCCCGGGTCATGGTGCTGGAGGGGTGCCCGGCCCTGACACCCCGGGTCAAGTGAAGGGGTGCCCGGCCCTGACACCCCGGGTCAAGTGAAGGGGTGCCCGGACCACACACCCTTTTTCAATGCACTGTATGGGTGCCAGGCACTCACACCCCGTTTCATGGCATTTAAGGGTGCCCATCCCTCACAACCAGGTTAATGACACTGAAAGGTTGCCCGGCCCTCACACCCCAGGTCATGTCACTGAAGGGGTGCCCGGCCCTCACACCCCGGGTCATGGCACTGAAGGGGAGCCCGGCCGTCACACCCCGGTTCATGACACTGAAGGGGTGCCCGGCCCTCACACTCCAGGTCATGGTGCTGGAGGGGTGCCCGGCCTTCACACCCCGGGTCATGTCACTGAAGGGTTGCCCGGCCCTCACACCCCTGGTCATAGAGCTAAACGATTGCCCAGCCCTCACGACCCGGGTCATGGCACTGAAGGAGTGACAGGCCCTCACACCCCGGGTCATGGTGCTGGAGTGGTGCCCGCCCCTCATACCCCGGGTCAAGTCACTAAAGGGGTGCCCGGCCCTCACACCCCGGGTCATGTCACTGAAAAGGTGCACGGCCCTCACACCCCGGGTCATGGACCTAAAGGGGTGCCCGGACCTCACACCCCGATTCATGGCACTGAAAGGGTGCCCTGCCCTCACACCCCGGGTCATGGCACTGAATAGGTGCTCGGCCCTCACACCCTGGTTCATAGCTCTGTCGGGGTGCCCGGGCCTCCCACCCCATTTCATGGCACTTAAGGGGTGCCCGGCCCTCACACCCCGGCTCATGGCACTGAAGGGGTGTCCGGCCCTGACGCCCTGGGTCATGTCACTGAAGGGGTGCCCGGCCCTCACACCCCGGGTCATGGCACTGAAGCGGTGCCCGGTCGTCACACCCCTGGCCATGGCACTGAAGGTATGCCCGGCCGTCACACCCCTGGTCATAGAGCTAAATGAGTGACCGGCCCTCACCCCCGGGTCATGGCACTGAAGGAGGGACCGGCTCACACTCGGGTCATGGCACTGAAGCGAGTGACTGACCTCACACCCCGGGTCATGGCACTGAAGGTTCCCGGCCCTCACACCCGTCGCCATAGAAGCAACGAAAGTGTCTCGCCCTCACCCTCGGACACAGGTGCCCGCCCTCACATCCAGGGTCATATCACTGAAAAAATGCCCGGCCCTCACACCCCGGGTCATAGCTCTGAAGGCGTGCCCAGCCCTCATACCCCGGGTCATCGCACTGAAAAGGTGCCCGGCCCTCACATCCCGTGTCATGTGAAGGGGTACCCGCCCCTCACACTCTGGTTCATAGCTCTGTAGGGGTGCCCCGCCCTCACACCCCGTTTCATGGCACTAAAGGGGTGCCCGGCCCTCACATCCCGGGTCATGGCACTGAAGGGTTGCCCGGCCCTGAAGCCCCGGGTCATGTCACTGAAGGGTTGCCCGGCCGTCACACCCTTATTCATGGCACTGAAGGGGTGACCGGCCCTCACACCCCGGTTCACAGCACTGTAGGGGTACCCGGCCTTCACACCCCGATTCATGGCACTGAAAGGGTGCCCGGCCCACACCCGGTTCTTGACACTGAAGGTGCCCGGCCTCCACACTCTGGGCGTGCATGGTGCTGGAGGGTGCCCGGCCATCACACCCCGGGTCATGTCACTGAAGGGGTTCACGGCCCTCACACCCCGGGTCATGGACCTAAAGGGGTGCACGGCCCTCACACCCCGGGTCATGTCACTGAAGGGGTGCCCGGCCCTCACACCCCTATTCATGGCACTGAAGGGGTGCCTGGCCCTCACATCACGGTTCACAGCACTGTAGGGGTGCCTGGCCTTCACACCCCGTTTCATCGCACTGAAAGGGTGCCCGGCCCTCACACCCCGTTTCATGACACTGAATGGGTGCCCGGCCCTCACACCCCGGGTCATGGCACTGAAAGGGTGCACGGCCCTCACACCCCGGGTCATGGACCTAAAGGGGTGCCTGGCCCTCACACCACGGGTCATGGGCTTGAAGCGGTTCCCGGCCCTCACACCCCGGGTCATGGTGCTGGAGGGGTGCCCGGCCCTCACACCCCTGGTCATGTCACTGATGGGGTGCCCGGCCCTCACACCCCGGGTCATGGCACTGAAGGGGTGCCCGGCCATCACACACCGATTCATGGCACTGAAGGGGAGCCCGGCCCTCACACTCCGGGTCATGGCACTGAAGGGGTGCCCGGTCTTCACACCCCGGGTCATGGTCCTGAAGGGGTGCCCGGCCCTCACACCCCGGGTCAAATCACTAAAGGGGTGCCCGGCCCTCACACCCCTGTTCATGGCACTGAAGGGGTGCTCGGCCGTCACACCCCGGTTCACGACACTGAAGGGGTGCCCGGCCCTCACACCCCGGGTCATGGCACTGAAAGGGTGCACGGCCCTCACACCCAGGGTCATGGACCTGAAGAGGTGCCCGGCCCTCACACCCCGGGTCATGTCACTAAAGCGGTGCCCGGCCCTCACACCCCTGTTCATGGCACTGAAGGGGTGCCCGGCCCTCACACCCCGGGTCATGTCACTGAAGGGGTGCCCGGCCCTCACACCCCTGGTCATACAGCTAAACGAGTGCCCGGCCTCACCCCCGGGTCATATCATTGAAGGGGTGCCAGGCCCTCACACCCCGGGTCATATCACTGAAAAAATGCCCGGCCCTAACACCCCGGGTCATAGCTCTGAAAGCGTGCCCGGCCCTCATACCCCGGGTCATGGCACTGAAAAGGTGCCCGGCCCTCACACCCCGTGTCATGTGAAGGGGTGCCGGCCCTTGCCCAGGTCGCCAGCACTGAAAGGGTGCACAGCCCTCACACCCCAGGTCGCCGGACCTAAGGGTGCCAGTCCCTCACCCTACGGGTCATGGGGTTGAAGCAGTTCCCGGCTCTCACACCCTGGGTCATGGTGCTGGAGGGGTGCCCGGCCCTCACAACCCGGTGTCATGTCACTGAAGGGGTGCTTGGCCCGCACACCCCGGGTCACGGCACTGAAAGGGTGCCTGGCCCTCACACCCCGGGTCATGGTGCAGAAGGGGTGCCCGGCTTTCACACCCCGATTCATGGCACTGAAAGCGTCCCCAGCACTCACTCCCCGGGTCATGGCACTTAAAGGATGCAAGGCCCTCACACCCCGGGTCATGGACCTAAAGGGGTGCCCAGCCCTCACACCACGGATCCTGGGGTTGAAGCGGTTCCCGCCCCTTACACCCCGGGTCATAATGCTGGAGGGGTGCCCGTCCCTCACACCCCGGGTCATGGCACTGCAGGGGTGTCTGGCCCTCACACCCCGGTTGATGGTGCTGAAGGGATGCCCGGCTTTCACACCCCGATTCATGGCACTGAAAGGGTCCCGGCCCTCAAACCCCGGGTCATGGTGTCTGAGGGGTTCCTGGCCCTCACACTCCGGGTCATGTCACTAAAGGGGTGCCCGGCCCTCACACCCCGGGACATGGGGTTGCAGCGGTTCCCGGCCCTCACACCCCGGGTTATGGTGCTGATGGGGTGCCCGGCCCTCACACCCCGATTCTTGGCACTGAAATCGAGCCCGGTCCTAACACCCTGGATCATGGTGCTGAAGGGGTGCCCGGCCCTGACACCCCGGGTCATGGCACTGAAGGTGTGCCCGAACCTCACACCCCGGGTCATGGTGCTGGAGGTGTGCCCGAACCTCACACCCCGGTTATGTCACTGAAAGGGTGTCCGGCCCTCAATCCCCGGGTCATGTCACTGAAGGGGTGCCCGGCCAAAAAACCCCGGGTCATGGCACTGAAGGGGTTCCCGGACCTCACACCCCAGGTCATGGTTCTGGAGGGGTGCCCGGCCCTCACACCCCGGGTCATGTCACTGAAAGGGTGCCCGGCCCTCATCCCGGTTCATGTCAATGAAGGGGTACCCAGCTCTCACACCCCCGGTGATTTCACTGAAGGGGTGCTGGCCCTCACACCCCGGGTCATGGTACTGAAGGGATGCCCCGCCCTCACACCCCGGGTCATGGTGCTAATGGGGTGCCTGGCACTTACGCCCCGGGTCATGTGAAGAGGTGCCGAGCCCTCACACCCCGGTTCATAACAATGTAGGGGTGCCCTGCTCCCACACCCCGGCTCATGTCACTTATGGGGTGCCCGGCGCTCACACCCCGGGTCATGGTGCTGGAGGGGTGACGGCCCTGACTCCCCGGGTCAGGTGAAGAGGTGCCCGGCCCTGACACCCCGGGTCAAGTGAAGGGGTGCCCGGACCACACACCCTTTTTCAATGCACTATATGGGTGCCCGGCACTCACACCCCGTTTCATGGCATTTAAGGGTGCCCATCCCTCACAACCAGGTTAATGACACTGAAAGGTTGCCTGGCCCTCACACCCCAGGTCATGTCACTGAAGGGGAGCCAGGCCCTCACACCCCGGGTCATGGCACTGAAGGGGAGCCCGGCCGTCACACCCCGGTTCATGACACTGAAGGGGTGCCCGGCCTCACACTCCGGGTCATGGTGCTGGAGGGGTGCCCGGCCTTCACACCCCGGGCATGACACTGAAAGGTTGCCCGGCCCTCACACCCCAGGTCATGTCACTGAAGGGGTGCCCGGCCCTCACACCCCGGGTCATGGCACTGAAGGGGAGCCCGGCCGTCACACCCCGGTTCATGACACTGAAGGGGTGCCCGGCCCTCACACCCCGGGTCATGGTGCAGGAGGGGTGCCCGCCCCTCATACCCCGGGTCATGTCACTAAAGGGGTGCCCGGCCCTCACACCCCGGGTCATGTCACTGAAAAGGTGCACGGCCCTCACACCCCGCGTCATGGACCTAAAGGGGTGCCCAGACCTCACACCCTGGGTCATGGGGTTGAAGCGGTTCCTGGTCCTCACACCACGGGTCATGGACCTAAAGGGGTGCCCGGCCCTCACACCCCGGGTAATGGGGTTGAAGCGGTTCCCTGTCCTCACACCACGGGTCATGGAGCTGAAGGGGTGCCCGGCCATCACACCCCGATTCATGGCACTGAAAGGGTGCCCGGCCCTCACACCCTGGGTCATGGCACTGAATAGGTGCCCGGGCCTCCCACCCCGTTTCATGGCACTTAAGGGATGCCCGGCCCTCACACCCCGGCTCATGGCACTGAAGGGGTGTCCGGCACTGACGCCCTGGGTCATGTCACTGAAGGGGTGCCCGGCCCTCACACCCCGGGTCATGGCACTGAAGCGGTGCCCGGCCGTCACACCCCTGGCCATGGCACTGAAGGTATGCCCGGCCCTCACCCCTGGTCATAGAGCTAAACGAGTGCCCGGCCCTCACCCCCCGGGGCATGGCACTGAAGGCGGGACCGGCCCTCACACCCCGGGTCATGGTACTGAAGGAGTGACCGGCCCTCACACCCCGGGTCATGGCACTGCAGGTATGCCCTGCCCTCACACCCGTGGTCATAGAGCTAAACGAGTGCCCGGCCCTCACCCCCCGGGTCATATCATTGAAGGGGTGCCCATCCCTCACACCCAGGGTCATATCACTGAAAAAATGCCCGGCCCTCATACCCCGGGTCATAGCTCTGAAGGCGTGCCCGGCCCTCATACCCCGGGTCATGGCACTGAAATGGTGCCCGTCTCTCACACCCCGTGTCATGTGAAGGGGTGCCCGGCCCTCACACTCTGGTTCATATCTCTGTAGGGGTGCCCGGCCCTCACATCCTGGCTCATGGCACTGAATGGTTGCCCGGCACTGACGTCCCGGGTCATGTCACTGAAGAGTGCACGGCCCTCACACCCCGGGTTATGGATCTAAAGGGATGCCCGGACCTCACACCCTGGGTCATGGGGTTGAAGCGGTTCCTGGTCCTCACACCCCGGTTCACAGCACTGTAGGGGTGCCTGGCCTTCACGCCCCGATTCATGGCACTGAAAGGGTGCCCGGCCCTCACAACCCTGGTTCATGACACTGAAGGGGTGCCCGGCCCTCACACCCAGGGTCATGGCACTGAAGGGGTGCGCGGCCCTCACACCGCGGGTCATGGACCTAAAGGGGTGCCCGGACCTCACCCTACGGGTCATGGGGTTGAAGCGGTTCCCGACCACACCCCGGGTCATGGCACTGAAAGGGTGCACAGCCCTCACACCCCCGGTCATGTCACTGAAGGGGATCACGGCCCTCACACCCCGGGTCATGGACCTAAAGGGGTGCACGGCCCTCACACCCCGGGTCATGGACCTAAAGGATTGCCCGGCCCTGACGCCCCGGGTCATGTCACTGAAGGGGTGCCCGGCCCTCACACCCCTATTCATGGCACTGAAGGGGTGCCCGGCCCTCTCACCCCGGTTCACAGCACTGTAGGGGTGCCCGGCCTTCACACCCCGTTTCATCGCACTGAAAGGGTGCCCGGCCCGCACACCCCGTTTCATGACACTGAAGGGGTGCCCGGCCCTCACACCCCGGGTCATGGCACTGAAAGGGTGCACGGCCCTCACACCCCGGGTCATGGACCTAAAGGGGTGCCCGGCCCTCACCCCACGGGTCATGGGGTTGAAGCGGTTACCGGCTCTCACACCCGGGGTCATGGTGCTGGAGGGGTGCCCGGCCCTCACAACCCGGTGTCATGTCACTGAAGGGGTGCTTGGCCCTCACACTCCGGGTCACGGCACTGAAAGGGTGCCTGGCCCTCACACCCCGGGTCATGGTGCTGAAGGGGTGCCCGGCTTTCACACCCCGATTCATGGCACTGAAAGCGTCCCCAGCAATCACTCCCCGGGTCATGGCACTTAAAGGATGCAAGGCCCTCACACCCCGGGTCATGGACCTAAAGGGGTGCCCAGCCCTCACACCACAGATCATGGGGTTGAAGCGGTTCCCGCCCCTCACACCCCGGGTCATGATGCTGGAGGGGTGCCCGTCCCTCACACCCCGGGTCATGGCACTGCAGGGGTGCCTGGCCCTCACACCCCGGTTCATGGTGCTGAAGGGATGCCCGGCTTTCACACCCCGATTCATGGCACTGAAAGGGTCCCGGCCCTCAAACCCCGGGTCATGGTGTCTGAGGGGTTCCTGGCCCTCACACCCCGGGTCA
>NW_024729757.1:0-15531 GCF_018991925.1 Homarus americanus | reverse complement strand
TGGAGGGGACTGTGATGTGGGAGAGGAGGTTCGGGGGGTGAGGGCGGGGTGGCAAGGGAGGGGAGGGGAAACGTATTTACTGAAGGTGGAAAGGGGAAGTGAATAATGAGTGAGTGAGAGAGAGAAAGAGAACAGGAAGGTGAGTGAGTTATTGAATGAAAGAATGAGTCAATGAGAGAGAGAAGAGTTGTGTGTGTGTGTGTGTGTGTGTGTGTGTGTGTGTGTGTGTGTGTGTGTAATATAAAAAGAACTATTGAAAAAAAATCATTTATTTGGGGGTGAAAAATAATAATAATAATAATAATATAAAATTTGAAAACCCGTACAATTGAAATGCTCAGTCGAGTGAGGGAACGTGAATCCTTTTCGCTACTCAAAACAGATGATATCTTTCTCGAATACTCAACTCCATAGCCTTCTTCTTCCTCTTTTCAATCATCTTTTTGGGGCCTTTTCGTCACCTTTCACCTCTTCAGTCTTTTTTAAACCTTAGTCCTGATCTTTTTACCTGAAATATAATTAAGGCTTTTGGTAATGGGTGACTCGTTGGGAGGTTGATCACCAAGAGCCCTCTTCACAGGTTGAGAGTCAAGAGCCCCCATCATAGGTTGAGCGCCAAGAGCCCTCTTCACAGGTTGAGAGTCAAGAGCCCCCATCACAGGTTGAGAGTCAAGAGCCCCCATCATAGGTTGAGAGTCAAGAGCCCCAATCACAGTTTGAGCGACAGGAGCCCTCATCATAGGTTGAGCGACAGGAGCCTTCATCATAGGTTCAGAGCCAAGAGCCCCCATCATAGGTTGAGCGACAGGAGCCATCATAGGCTGAGAGTCAAGAGCCCCCATCACAGGATGAGCGACAGGCGCCTTTCATCATAGGTTGAGAGTCAAGAGCCCTCATCATAGGTTGAGCGACAGAGCTCTCTTATCATAGGTTGAGAGCCAAGAGTTCTATCATAGGCTGGAGCGACAGGAGCCTTCATCATAGGCTGAGAGCCAAGAGCCCCCATCATAGGTTGGAGCGACAGGAGCCTTTCATCATAGGCTGAGAGCCAAGAGCTCCCCATCATAGACATGGCTGGGTGAGCCTTCATCATAGGTTGAGAGCCAAGAGCCCCCATCAGGTTGAGCGACAGGAGCCTCATCATAGGGTTGAGAGCCAAGAGCCCCCATCATAGGCTGGAGCGACAGGAGCCTTCATCATAGGTTGAGAGCCAAGAGCCCCCATCATAGGTTGAGCGACAGGAGCCTTCGTCAAAGGTTGAGAGCCAAGAGCCCCCATCATAGGTTGAGCGACAGGAGCCTTCATCAAAGGTTAAGAGCCAAGAGCCCCCATCATAGGTTGAGCGACAGGAGCCTTCATCATAGGTTGAGAGCCAAGAGCCCCCATCATAGGTTGAGCGACAGGAGCCTTCGTCAAAGGTTGAGAGCCAAGAGCCCCCATCATAGGTTGAGCGACAGGAGCCTTCATCAAAGGTTAAGAGCCAAGAGCCCCCATCATAGGTTGAGCGACAGGAGCCTTCATCAAAGGTTGAGAGCCAAGAGCCCCCATCATAGGTTGAGCGACTGGAGCCCCCATCTTCTCTCTCGTGACATAACCTATACCACCGCTATGGTTATTTTGTGGACTTGGGTAAATGTACCAGTTAGGGGCGTCCAAAATCATCGTTTCAACCTTATCATCACTACTATAGATAGAGCCGGGGACCTGTTCACCCTGCATGACCTCCTGCCCAGGTGAATTAATAGTGACATTCATCATTCTGAGTTTACATACACAGAGGGGTATAAACACTTGTGTTCTCGGGAGTCTATGATTGTTAGGCAAAATATGTAGTAAGAGGCCTTACAAGAGTCAAAATATGTATTAAGTAATATATAACGCCACCACCTCAACCATGATGTAGTTGTAGTGATATAATTGTAGTGATGATGATATAGTGTGGTAGTTGTAGTGATGATGATATAGTGTGGTAGTTGAAGTGATGATGTTATAGTGATGGTAGTTGTAGTGATGAAGTTATAGTGTGGTAGTTGTAGTGATGATGATATAGTGTGGTAGTTGTAGTAATGATGTTATAGTGATGGTAGTTGTAGTGATGATGTTATAGTGATGGTAGTTGTCGTGATGATGTTATAGAGTGGTAGTTGTAGTGATGATGATATAGTGTGGTAGTTGTAGTAATGATGTTATAGTGATGGTAGTTGTCGTGATGATGTTATAGTGATGGTTGTTGTAGTGATGTTATAGTGATGGTAGTTGTAGCGATGATGCTATAGTGATGGTAGTTGTAGTGATGATGTTATAGTGATGGTAGTTGTAGTGATATAGTGTGGTAGTTGTAGTGATGATGTTATAGTGATGGTAGTTGTAGTGATAATGCTATAGTGATGGTAGTTGTAGTAATGATGTTATAGTGATGGTAGTTATAGTGATGATGTTATAGTGATGGTAGTTGAAGTGATGATGATATAGTGATGGTAGTTGTAGTGATGATGTTATAGTGATGGTTGTTGTAGTGATGATGATATAGTGATGTAGTGTAGTGATGATGTTATAGTGATGGTAGTTGTAGTGATAATGCTATAGTGATGGTAGTTGTAGTAATGATGTTATAGTGATGGTAGTTGAAGTGATGATGTTATAGTGATGGTAGTTGTAGTGATGATGATATAGTGATGTAGTTGTAGTGATGTTATTGTGATGGTAGTTGAAGTGATGATGTTATGGTGATGGTAGTTGAAGTGATGATGATATAGTGTGGTAGTTATAGTGATGATGATATAGTGTGGTAGCTGTAGTGATGATGATATAGTGTGGTAGCTGTAGTGATGATGATATAGTGTGGTAGTTGTAGTGATGATGATATAGCGTGGTAGTTGTAGTGATGATGTTATAGTGATGGTTGTTGCAGTGATGATGATATAGTGTGGTAGTTATAGTGATGATGATATAGTGTGGTAGATGTAGTGATGATGATATAGTGATGTTGTAGTGATAATTGTTACGAACCCCTCCACCCAGCACTACGAACCACGCCATCTATTGTCCTGATCTACCTACCCAGCACCACGAGCAACGCCATCTAGGGACGAGACACGAGTATGACTCGTCTTAGTTACCACTCCGAGGTTTCCCTTCTCCCTATCCTGGTTGTTGCGTCACCTCCTCAAAGTCTTCTTTGTCAGCTCCAATTCGAGGAGAGAACACTTGGCTCTGGGAAGTGACCACAGGATCATCTATCCTCTAAACCTACGGTGCAGTGACTACCTACCGTCTTCTACAATACTCAGC
The DNA here is from genome assembly GCF_018991925.1 of Homarus americanus. Taxonomy (NCBI): domain Eukaryota; kingdom Metazoa; phylum Arthropoda; class Malacostraca; order Decapoda; family Nephropidae; genus Homarus; species Homarus americanus. The sequence goes on along the minus strand of NW_024729757.1, from coordinate 12,240 downwards.
CTTACTCGTCAGCCATCTCAGCTCCTCACTTAAGTACTAGTATCTTGTATTAATTTCCCCACGTCCACTTGCTTCGAGATTGTTTTATGTTTATTAATATGTATATACTGTTAATGTTTAGGTTAAGTTTGGTTAAGGGTAATTTATAAGCTGAATATTTTGTTAAGGGATTTATGGTACTCTATTATATACAACGAAAACTCGCATCCTTTGTCTACCCTTTTATAGTCCGATTGTCTTTGTTTTTTTTTTATTGTTGTTACCTGTTGGGATCTGGGTAGACGTATAACTATATTCTAAATCCCCAACTCGTAACATAATGATATAGTGTGGTAGTAGTAGTGATGATGTTCTAGTATGGTAGTTGTAGTGATGATGTTATAGTGATGGTAGTTGTAGTGATGGTGTTATAGTGATGATAGTTGTAGTGATGATGTTATAGTGATGGTAGTTGTAGTGATAATGCTATAGTGATGTAGTTGTAGTGATGTTATAGTGATGGTAGTTGTAGTGATAATGCTATAGTGATGGTAGTTGCAGTGTTAAGTGTAGTGAGCTAGTTATAATTAGGGTTAAGTAAAGATAGTGAGAGTTAGTTGAGTTAGGTTAGGTTAATTTACGTTACGTTACGTTAGCTTAGAAGGGAAAAATAACTTAATTGAAACTATTTTTAGACTATTAATAGAATGGCCGGTGGAGAGAGATACCAAGTGAGAAGGAGAGAGAAACTATAAGAGGGATACATGGAAAGGAGAGTTAGAGAGAGAAAGTGAGAAGAGAGAGATAGGGAGAAGATAAAATGTGAAGAGAAGAGGAGAGAAGTGAGAAAGGTGGTTAGAAAGAAAAAAAACAACAACGTAAGAACATAAGAATGGAGGAAACTGCTGTGGGCCTATTGGCCCCTACTGGGCAGTCCTATTTACACCCAACCCCTATTGCTCACGTATCCATCCAGCCTATGTTTGAAGCTATCCAGCATATTTGAGTTAATGATGATGTTTGGTAACTTGTTCCACTCGTCCACTAGTCTATTTCTAAACCAATGTTTACCTATTTCGCGCCTAAACCTAAATTTGTCTAATTTAAAACCATTGTTATGGGTTTGCGTCTGGTTGGATAGTTTGAGTACCTTTGTAATGTCCCCTGTGTTCATCTCTTACTTCCATTTATACACCTCTATCATATCGCCCCTCACTCTACGTCTCTCGAGGGAGTGCAGATTAAGATGCTTTAACCTGTCTCTGTACTCAAGGTCCTAATGCCCGGGATTAGTCTTGTCATTCTCCTCTGAATTCTTTCCAAGGATTCTATATCCATTTTGTAATATGGTGACCAGAATTGAACTGCCTAATCCAAGTGAGGTCTCACAAGCGCAAGATATAGTTTTAAGATAACCTCGTTAGTCTTGTAACTAACACTCCTTTCTATGAACCCAAGTACTTTATTAGCCTTGTTTCGAGCAATTACACATTGTTTACTTGGCTTAAGATTCCTACTTATCATTACTCCTAAATATTTCTCGCAGTCGGATTTCTCAATAACATCGTTGTTCATCTGGTATCTGGTTTCCCTGTTTACATCTCCTATACTGAGTACTTTACATTTGTCCACATTGAATTTCATTTGACATTTTTCAGACCATTCAAAAATTTGTTTAGATCTTCCTGTAGTTTTGCGGAGTCCTCGTCAGATTTAATTACACGCCCTATTTTAGTGTCCTCAGCAAATTTACTTAATTTGAGACAGAATAGAGAGAGGGGGAGGTGAAAGAGAAGAGAGAGGAGATGAGAAAGAATAATTGAAAGCAGAAACAGAGTGAGTGAGGAGAGAGGAAAGAGAAGAGGCAAGAGTGAAAGAGAGAGAGAGACAAAGAGAGAGAGAGAGAGAGAGAGAGAGAGAAAGAGAGAGAACACTAAAAACCACTTAAGAACCTGATATTAGAGAAATTTCCCTAAATGGCAATTATTTCCCGGCGCTGAGGGGAGCATTATCAGCCAAAATTTATACATGAAATTATTAAATTTAGGAATTATTTCTTAATGGAACTTCTAAAATATTTTAATGGCATTTGGGAAGTATTCCTGAAATAATTATTTCCCGAGTGCTAGGGAAAATAATACCCCTTAAAAATTTCCCTGAAAACGATAGATTTACCAAGAGCTAACGGGGATAAAAATATCACAAGGCACAAAAACACAAGAAGACAGGCCTATTAAGACCTAAATGGGCCTATTACGAAAAAACTTTGCCAACTGATTTTCACTATTTTTTAGAAGTTTTAAGTTAACTGAGGCTTTTAGCTTCTAGAATTGAGCTCTAGCAAGAAGAAGGGGGAATTTACATCTTAGAGTAGGTGGGGGGAGGGGGAGGTAGTGGAGGGGACTGTGATGTGGGAGAGGAGGTTCGGGGGGTGAGGGCGGGGTGGCAAGGGAGGGGAGGGGAAACGTATTTACTGAAGGTGGAAAGGGGAAGTGAATAATGAGTGAGTGAGAGAGAGAAAGAGAACAGGAAGGTGAGTGAGTTATTGAATGAAAGAATGAGTCAATGAGAGAGAGAAGAGTTGTGTGTGTGTGTGTGTGTGTGTGTGTGTGTGTGTGTGTGTGTGTGTGTAATATAAAAAGAACTATTGAAAAAAAATCATTTATTTGGGGGTGAAAAATAATAATAATAATAATAATATAAAATTTGAAAACCCGTACAATTGAAATGCTCAGTCGAGTGAGGGAACGTGAATCCTTTTCGCTACTCAAAACAGATGATATCTTTCTCGAATACTCAACTCCATAGCCTTCTTCTTCCTCTTTTCAATCATCTTTTTGGGGCCTTTTCGTCACCTTTCACCTCTTCAGTCTTTTTTAAACCTTAGTCCTGATCTTTTTACCTGAAATATAATTAAGGCTTTTGGTAATGGGTGACTCGTTGGGAGGTTGAGCGTCAAGAGCCCTCTACACAGGTTGAGAGTCGAGAGCCCCCATCATAGGTTGAGCGTCAAGAGCCCTCTTCACAGGTTGAGAGTCAAGAGCCCCCATCACAGGTTGAGAGTCAAGAGCCCCCATCATAGGTTGAGAGTCAAGAGCCCCCATCACAGTTTGAGCGACAGGAGCCCTCATCATAGGTTGAGCGACAGGAGCCTTCATCATAGGTTGAGAGTCAAGAGCCCCCATCTTAGGTTGAGCGTCAGCAGCCTTCATCATAGGTTGAGAGTCAAGAGCCCCCATCATAGGTTGAGCGACAGGCGCCTTCATCATAGGTTGAGAGCCAAGAGCCCCCATCATAGGTTGAGCGACAGGAGCCTTCATCATAGGTTGAGAGCCAAGAGCCCCCATCATAGGTTGAGCGACAGGAGCCTTCATCATAGGTTAAGAGCCAAGAGCCCCCATCATAGGTTGAGCGACAGGAGCCTTCATCAAAGGTTGAGAGCCAAGAGCCCCCATCATAGGTTGAGCGACTGGAGCCTTCATCATAGGTTGAGAGTCAAGAGCCTCCATCATAGGTTGAGCGTCAGCAGCCTTCATCATAGGTTGAGAGTCAAGAGCCCCCATCATAGGTTGAGCGACAGGAGCCTTCATCATAGGTTGAGAGTCAAGAGCCCCCATCATAGATTGAGCGTCAGCAGCCTTCATCATAGGTTGAGGCAAGAGCCCCTATCATAGGTTGAGCAGAGGAGCTTCATCTTAGGTTGGTAAAGGCCCCCATCACTTAGGTTTGAGCGACAGGAGCCTTCATCATAGGTTGAGTCAAGTATGGTTTGAGCGTCAGCGGCCTTCATCGTAGGTTGAGTCAAGATCCCCATCATAGGTTGAGCGACAGGAGCCTTCATCGCAGTTGAGAGTCAAGATCTAGGTTGAGCAAGTGTATCATGGAGTTTGAGAGTCAAGAGCCCCCCATCACGGTCAAAACGTCAAGAGCCCACGTCATGGGATGGGCATTAAGGCCTTCATCATAGGTTGAGAGTCAAGAGCCCCCATCATAGGTTGAGCGACAGGAGCCTTCATCATAGGCTGAGAGTCAAGAGCCCCCATCATAGGTTGAGAGTCAAGAGCCCCCATGTTAGGTTGAGCGTCAGCACCCTTCATCATAGGTTGAGAGTCAAGAGCCCCCATCATAGGTTAAACGTCAAGAGCCCACGTCATAGGATGAGCGACAGGAGCCCCCATCATAGGTTGAGAGTCAAGAGCCCCCATCATAGGTTGAGCGACAGGAGCCCTCATCATAGGTTGAGAGTCAAGAACCCCCATCATAGGTTGAGCGTCAGCACCCTTCATCATAGGTTGAGAGTCAAGAGCCCCCATCATAGGTTAAACGTCAAGAGCCCACGTCATAGGATGAGCGATAGGAGCCCCATATATGACCCCATCGCTGGGCAACAGGAGCCTTCATCAGGTTGGTAAGAGCCCCATCGACTGGAGCCCCCATCTTGTCTCTCGTGACATAACCTATACCACCGCTATAGTTATTTTGTGGACTTGGGTAAATGTACCAGTTAGGGGGGTCCAAAATCATCGTTTCAACCTTATCATCACTACTATAGATAGAGCCGGGGACCTGTTCACCCTGCATGACCTCCTGCCCAGGTGAATTAATAGGATGAGCGATAGGAGCCTTCATCATAGGTTGAGAGTCAAGAGCCCCCATTATAGGTTGAGCGACAGGAGCCTTCATCAAAGGTTGAGAGCCAAGAGCCCCCATCATAGGTTGAGCGACTGGAGCCCCCATCTTCTCTCTCGTGACATAACCTATGCCACCGCTATGGTTATTTTGTGGACTTGGGTAAATGTACCAGTTAGGGGCGTCCAAAATCATCGTTTCAACCTTATCATCACTACTATAGATAGAGCCGGGGACCTGTTCACCCTGCATGACCTCCTGCCCAGGTGAATTAATAGTGACTTTCATCATTCTGAGTTTACATACACAGAGGGGTATAAACACTTGGGTTCTCGGGAGTCTGTGAATGTTAGGCAAAATATGTAGTAAGAGGCCTTACAAGAGTCAAAATATGTATTAAGTAATATATAACGCCACCACCTCAACCATGATGTAGTTGTAGTGATGTAATTGTAGTGATGATGATACAGTGTGGTAGTTGTAGTGATGATGATATAGTGTGGTAGTTGAAGTGATGGTGTTATAGTGTGGTAGTTGTAGTGATGTTATAGTGATGGTAGTTGTAGTGATGATGTTATAGTGTGGTAGTTGTAGTGATGATGATATAGTGTGGTAGTTATAGTGATGATGATATAGTGTGGTAGCTGTAGTGATGATGATATAGTGTGGTAGATGTAGTGATGATGATATAGTGTGGTAGATGTAATGATGATGTTATAGTGTGGTAGATGTTGTGATGATGATATAGTGTGGTAGATGTTGTGATGATGATATAGTAATGTAATTGTAGTGATGGTTGTTGTAGTGATGATGTTATAGTGTGGTAGTTGTAGTGATGATGTTATAGTGTGGTAGATGTTGTGATGATGATATAGTGTGGTAGATGTTGTGATGATGATATAGTAATGTAATTGTAGTGATGGTTGTTGTAGTGATGATGTTATAGTGTGGTAGTTGTAGTGATGATGTTATAGTGTGGTAGTTATAGTGATGATGATATAGTGTGGTAGTTGAAGTGATGATGATATAGTGTGGTAGTTGAAGTGATGATGATATAGTGTGGTAGTTATAGTGATGATGATATAGTGTGGTAGTTGTAGTGATGTTATAGTGATGGTAGTTGTAGTGATGATGTTATAGTGTGGTAGTTGTAGTGATGATGATATAGTGTGGTAGTTGTAGTGATGATGATATAGTGTGGTAGATGTAGTGATGATGTTATAATGTGGTAGTTGTAGTGATGATGTTATAGTGTGGTAGTTGTAGTGATGATGTTATAGTGTGGTAGTTGTAGTGATGATGATATAGTGTGGTAGATGTAGTGATGATGTTATAATGTGGTAGTTGTAGTGATGATGTTATAGTGTGGTGAGATGTAGTGATGAGATGTTATATGTGTAGATGGTAGATGATGTTATATAGGGTGTGGTACCTGTAGTAGATGGATGATGATATAGTGGCAGGATGGTAGTGATGATGTTATAGTGTGGTAGTTGTAGTGATGATGATATAGTGTGGTAGATGTAGTGATGATGTTATAATGTGGTAGTTGTAGTGATGATGTTATAGTGTGGTAGATGTAGTGATGATGTTATAGTGTGGTAGATGTAGTGATGATGTTATAGTGTGGTACTTGTAGTGATGATGATATAGTGTGGTAGATGTAGTGATGATGATTTAGTGTGGTAGATGTAGTGATGATGATATAGTGTGGTAGATGTAGTGATGATGTTATAGTGTGGTAGTTGTAGTGATGATGATATAGTGTGGTAGATGTAGTGATGATGTTATAGTGTGGTAGTTGTAGTGATGATGATATAGTGTGGTAGATGTAGTGATGATGATATAGTGTGGTAGTTGTAGTGATAATGCTATAGTGATGTTGTAGTGATAATGATATAGTGTGGTAGTAGTAGTGATGATTTTCTAGTATGGTAGTTGTAGTGATGATGTTATAGTGATGGTAGTTGTAGTGATGATGTTATAGTGATGGTAGTTGTAGTGATAATGCTATAGTGATGTAGTTGTAGTGATGTTATAGTGATGGTAGTTGTAGTGATAATGCTATAGTGATGGTAGTTGCAGTGTTAAGTGTAGTGAGCTAGTTATAATTAGGGTTAAGTTAAGGTAGTGAGAGTTAGTTGAGTTAGGTTAGGTTAATTTACGTTACGTTACGTTAGCTTAGATTAAGTTACGTTAGAACGGCTTACTGTAGGTTAGGTTAGGTTAGGTTAATTTACGTTACATTACGTTAGCTTAGAAGGGAAAAATAACTTAATTGAAACTATTTTAGACTATTAATAGAATGGCCGGTGGAGAGAGATACCAAGTGAGAAGGAGAGAGAAACTATAAGAGGGATACATGGAAAGATGAGTTAGAGAGAGAAAGTGAGAAGAGAGAGATAGGGAGAAGAACAAATGTGAAGAGAAGAGGAGAGAAGTGAGAAAGGTGGTTAGAAAGAAAAAGAAAGAACAATGTAAGAACATAAGAATGGAGGAAACTACTGCGGGCCTATTGGCCCCTACTGGGCAGTCCCATTTACATCCAACCCCTATTGCTCATGTATCCATCCAGCCTATGTTTGAAGCTATCCAGCGTATTCGAGTTAATGATGATGTTTGGTAACGTGTTCCACTCGTCCACTACTCTATTTCCAAACCAATGTTTACCTATTTCGCGCCTAAATCTAAGTTTGTCTAATTTAAAACCATTGTTATGGGTTCGCTCCTGGTTGGATAGTTTGAGTACCTTTGTAATGTCCCCTGTGTTCATCTCTGACTTCCATTTATACACCTCTATCATATCGCCCCTCACTCTACGTCTCTCGAGGGAGTGCAGATTAAGATGCTTTAACCTGTCTCTGTACTCAAGGTCCTAATGCCCGGGATTAGTCTTGTCATTCTCCTCTGAATTCTTTCCAAGGATTCTATATCCATTTTGTAATATGTTGACCAGAATTGAACTGCCTAATCCAAGTGAGGTCTCACAAGCGCAAGATATAGTTTTAAGATAACCTCGTTAGTCTTGTAACTAACACTCCTTTCTATGAACCCAAGTACTTTATTAGCCTTGTTTCGAGCAATTACACATTGTTTACTTGGCTTAAGATTCCTACTTATCATTACTCCTAAATATTTCTCGCAGTCGGATTTCTCAATAACATCCTTGTTCATCTGGTATCTGGTTTCCCTGTTTACATCTCCTATACTGAGTACTTTACATTTGTCCACATTTAATTTCATTTGACATTTTTCAGACCATTCAAAAATTTGTTTAGATCTTCCTGTAGTTTTGCGGAGTCCTCGTCAGATTTAATTACACGCCCTATTTTAGTGTCCTCAGCAAATTTACTTAATTTGAGACAGAATAGAGAGAGGGGGAGGTGAAAGAGAAGAGAGAGGAGATGAGAAAGAATAATTGAAAGCAGAAACAGAGTGAGTGAGGAGAGAGGAAAGAGAAGAGGCAAGAGTGAAAGAGAGAGAGAGACAAAGAGAGAGAGAGAGAGAGAGAGAGAGAGAGAGAGAAAGAGAGAGAACACTAAAAACCACTTAAGAACCTGATATTAGAGAAACTTCCCTAAATGGCAATTATTTCCCGGCGCTGAGGGGAGCATTATCAGCCAAAATTTATACATGAAATTATTAAATTTAGGAATTATTTCTTAATGGAACTTCTAAAATATTTTAATGGCATTTGGGAAGTATTCCTGAAATAATTATTTCCCGAGTGCTAGGGAAAATAATACCCCTTAAAAATTTCCCTGAAAACGATAGATTTACCAAGAGCTAACGGGGATAAAAATATCACAAGGCACAAAAACACAAGAAGACAGGCCTATTAAGACCTAAATGGGCCTATTACGAAAAAACTTTGCCAACTGATTTTCACTATTTTTTAGAAGTTTTAAGTTAACTGAGGCTTTTAGCTTCTAGAATTGAGCTCTAGCAAGAAGAAGGGGGAATTTACATCTTAGAGTAGGTGGGGGGAGGGGGAGGTAGTGGAGGGGACTGTGATGTGGGAGAGGAGGTTCGGGGGGTGAGGGCGGGGTGGCAAGGGAGGGGAGGGGAAACGTATTTACTGAAGGTGGAAAGGGGAAGTGAATAATGAGTGAGTGAGAGAGAGAAAGAGAACAGGAAGGTGAGTGAGTTATTGAATGAAAGAATGAGTCAATGAGAGAGAGAAGAGTTGTGTGTGTGTGTGTGTGTGTGTGTGTGTGTGTGTGTGTGTGTGTGTGTAATATAAAAAGAACTATTGAAAAAAAATCATTTATTTGGGGGTGAAAAATAATAATAATAATAATAATATAAAATTTGAAAACCCGTACAATTGAAATGCTCAGTCGAGTGAGGGAACGTGAATCCTTTTCGCTACTCAAAACAGATGATATCTTTCTCGAATACTCAACTCCATAGCCTTCTTCTTCCTCTTTTCAATCATCTTTTTGGGGCCTTTTCGTCACCTTTCACCTCTTCAGTCTTTTTTAAACCTTAGTACTGATCTTTTTACCTGAAATATAATTAAGGCTTTTGGTAATGGGTGACTCGTTGGGAGGTTGATCACCAAGAACCCTCTTCACAGGTTGAGAGTCAAGAGCCCCCATCATAGGTTGAGCGTCAAGAGCCCTCTACACAGGTTGAGAGTCAAGAGCCCCCATCACAGGTTGAGAGTCAAGAGCCTTCATCATAGGTTGAGAGTCAAGAGCCCCCATCTTAGGTTGAGCGTCAGCAGCCTTCATCATAGGTTGAGAGTCAAGAGCTCCCATCATAGGTTGAGCGACAGGCGCCTTCATCATAGGTTGAGAGCCAAGAGCCCCACTATAAGCTGGGAGAGTGACAGGAGCTTTTCATCATAGGTTGAGAGCCAAGAGCCTCCATCATGCAGGTTGAGCGACAGGAGCTCATCATAGGTTGAGGAGTCAAGAGCTCCACTATAGAAGGAGCGTCAGCAGCCTTCATCAGGTTGGAGAGTCAAGATCCCCCATCATAGGCTGAGCGACAGGAGCCTTCATCATAGGTTGAGAGTCAAGAGCCCCATCAAGTAGATTGAGCGGCCGCCAGCCTTCATCAGGTTGAGAGTCGCAAGATCCCATCATAGGCTGGAGCGAGACAGAGCCTTCCATCATAGGTTGCTGAGAGTCAAAGCCCCCATCATAGGCTGAGAGCTCGAGCTCCTGACCAGCAGGCAGTCAGGAGAGTCAAGAGCCCCCATCATGCAGGCTGAGCCAGACAGGAGCCTCTTACTGGCAGGTTGAGAGTCAAGAGCCCATCATGGTGCTGGAGCGCCGCGCAGCCTTCATCATAGGTTGAGAGTCAAGAGCCCCCATCATAGGTTGAGCGACAGGAGCCTTCATCATAGGCTGAGAGTCAAGAGCCCCCATCATAGGTTGAGAGTCAAGAGCCCCCATGTTAGGTTGAGCGTCAGCACCCTTCATCATAGGTTGAGAGTCAAGAGCCCCCATCATAGGTTAAACGTCAAGAGCCCACGTCATAGGATGAGCGACAGGAGCCCCCATCATAGGTTGAGAGTCAAGAGCCCCCATCATAGGTTGAGCGACAGGAGCCCTCATCATAGGTTGAGAGTCAAGAACCCCCATCATAGGTTGAGCGACAGGAGCTTCATCATAGGTTGAGAGTCAAGAGCCTCTACTCATAGGTTAAACGTCAAGAGCCCACGTCATGTGGAGATGAGCGCGATAGGAGCCTCTATCACAGGTTGAGAGTCAAGTATTCTCATCATAGGTTAAATGTCAAGAGCTCACGTCATAGGATGAGCGATAGAGCTCTCACTAAGTAAGGTTGAGAGTCAAGAGCCTCTCATCATAGTGGGGTTAAATGTCAAGAGCCCATGCTGCAGATGGAGCGGAGGGAGCCTTCAACAGGTTGAGAGTCAAGAGCCCCCATCATAGGTTAAACGTCAAGAGCCCACGTCATAGGATGAGCGATAGGAGCCTTCATCATAGGTTGAGAGTCAAGAGCCCCCATCATAGGTTGAGCGACAGGAACCTTCATCAAAGGTTGAGAGCCAAGAGCCCCCATCATAGGTTGAGCGACTGGAGCCCCCATCTTCTCTCTCGTGACATAACCTATACCACCGCTATAGTTATTTTGTGGACTTGGGTAAATGTACCAGTTAGGGGGGTCCAAAATCATCGTTTCAACCTTATCATCACTACTATAGATAGAGCCGGGGACCTGTTCACCCTGCATGACCTCCTGCCCAGGTGAATTAATAGAATGAGCGATAGGAGCCTTCATCATAGGTTGAGAGTCAAGAGCCCCCATCATAGGTTGAGCGACAGGAGCCTTCATCAAAGGTTGAGAGCCAAGAGCCCCCATCATAGGTTGAGCGACTGGAGCCCCCATCTTCTCTCTCGTGACATAACCTATGCCACCGCTATGGTTATTTTGTGGACTTGGGTAAATGTACCAGTTAGGGGGGTCCAAAATCATCGTTTCAACCTTATCATCACTACTATAGATAGAGCCGGGGACCTGTTCACCCTGCATGACCTCCTGCCCAGGTGAATTAATAGTGACATTCATCATTCTGAGTTTACATACACAGAGGGGTATAAACACTTGTGTTCTCGGGAGTCTATGATTGTTAGGCAAAATATGTAGTAAGAGGCCTTACAAGAGTCAAAATATGTATTAAGTAATATATAACGCCACCACCTCAACCATGATGTAGTTGTAGTGATGTAATTGTAGTGATGATGATACAGTGTGGTAGTTGTAGTGATGATGATATAGTGTGGTAGTTGAAGTGATGATGTTATAGTGTGGTAGTTGTAGTGATGTTATAGTGATGGTAGTTGTAGTGATGATGTTATAGTGTGGTAGTTGTAGTGATGATGATATAGTGTGGTAGTTATAGTGATGATGATATAATGTGGTAGCTGTAGTGATGATGATATAGTGTGGTAGATGTAGTGATGATGTTATAGTGTGGTAGATGTTGTGATGATGATATAGTGTGGTAGATGTTGTGATGATGATATAGTGATGTAATTGTAGTGATGGTTGTTGTAGTGATGATGTTATAGTGTGGTAGTTGGAGTGATGATGTTATAGTGTGGTAGTTATAGTGATGATGATATAGTGTGGTAGTTGAAGTGATGATGATATAGTGTGGTAGTTGAAGTGATGATATAGTGTGGTAGTTATAGTGATGATGATATAGTGTGGTAGTTGTAGTGATGTTATAGTGATGGTAGTTGTAGTGATGATGTTATAGTGTGGTAGTTGTAGTGATGATGATATAGTGTGGTAGTTGTAGTGATGATGATATAGTGTGGTAGATGTAGTGATGATGTTATAATGTGGTAGTTGTAGTGATGATGTTATAGTGTGGTAAGTGTAGTGATGATGTTATAGTGTGGTAGTTGTAGTGATGATGATATAGTGTGGTAGATGTAGTGATGATGTTATAATGTGGTAGTTGTAGTGATGATGTTATAGTGTGGTAGATGTAGTGATGATGTTATAGTGTGGTAGATGTAGTGATGATGTTATAGTGTGGTACTTGTAGTGATGATGATATAGTGTGGTAGATGTAGTGATGATGATATAGTGTGGTAGATGTAGTGATGATGATATAGTGTGGTAGATGTAGTGATGATGTTATAGTGT
>NW_024729756.1:20000-23369 GCF_018991925.1 Homarus americanus | reverse complement strand
TGACTTCAATCATCGGCCTTTTTTACCTCACCCTGGGCCTTCTCAAGTCTCTTTTCCTCGGCAACTCTTCTCCTCTTCTGTCTCTCTGTGGCAGCCTCCTGTCTCTTGGACTCCGGAATATCTTGGGTAGAAATCATGAGAGCCCCTATACTGCCAGTCTTCTCTCTCTGTGCTTTGACAAATGCCAGTTCGATCACAGGAATCTTCAGTTCACGCTTGCAAATACAGGAGATGTGGGCCCCGGATTTACAGTCACGATCGCATCCAAACTCAGGACAGAGAACAATTGGGCACTTGCAAGTAATTATGTCAAATAACTGGTCCGGTTGCTTGGCAAAGCTGTCCTTAATTGCAAGTTTTCCTCTCCCAAGAGAGATATCTCCTGCCTTTTCCCAACTGGCTAGCAGTCTCTCACTAATCTTCTTCTGACTTGTTATGACTGGAGGCTTGAACTGAGCGTTAGCCAGAGTGTACTGTGCCAAGACAGCTTTGGTCATATCACTGGCAATGTCTTTGTTTGTGTAAGTTCTTTGGTTCTTTTCACTGATTTGCCTGATTAAAACACCGATCTCAAAGCATCATCTCTCAATGTAGGCAACTCCTGACTTCAGGAGCCTCCTCCCAGACCCAAGATAGTGACTGAGATGGCTGGATTTTGGTTCCTCGTCCCTGACAAGCAGCCATCGCAAATATTATCAACTTATAAATGCATCAGAATCTGAAACAGAAAAAAATATTGTTAGTTGGGTTGTTAAAGAATGAAGTCAGAAAGCAATGTTCACTATTTAATTGTAAATTAATGCATGTACGTTAGATTTCGATAAATTTCACGCTAAAATTTACTTAGAGCAAAAGGTTGTTATTGAAACTGAAATTATTTTCTGTTTATATACACTAAAACTACCAAAAAGTGATGGCCATTAGTTTTAGCTGATCTTCTCCTAAGGACACACCCTGTAGGGTAGTGTTTGGGTAGGGTAGGGTAGTGTTAGGGTAGGGTAGTGTTATGGTAGGGTAGGGTTAGGGTAGGGTAGGGTAGGTTAGGGTAGGGTAGGGTAGTGTTAGGGTAGGGTAGGGTAGGGTAGTGTTTGGGTAGGGTAGGGTAGTGTTAGGGTAGGGTACTGTTAGGGTAGGGTATGGTACTGTTAGGGTAGGGTAGTGTTAGGGTAGGGTAGGGTACTGTTAGGGTAGGGTAGTGCTCGGGTAGGGTAGTGTTAGGGTAGGGTAGTTTGTTGGGTAGGGTAGTTTGTAGGGTAGGGTAGGGTAGGGTAGGGTAGGGTAGGGTAGGGTAGGGTAGTGGTAGGGTAGGGTAGGGTAGTGTTAGTGTTGGGGTAGGTTATTATTATTTTTTTACGGGTTCTGGGGGGCGAACATATAATAATAATAATAATAATAATAATAATTATAATGATAATGATAATGATAATGATAATAATAATAATAATAATAATAATAATAATAATAATAATAATAATAATAATAATAATAATAATAATAATAATAATAATAATAATAATAATAATAATAATAATAATAATAAAGAACCATGTTACGAACCCCTCCACCAATTGTCATGATCTACCTACCCAGCACTACGAACCACGCCTTCTATTGTCCTGATCTACCTACCCAGCACCACGAGCAACGCCATCTAGCGACGAGACACGAGTATGACTCGTCTTAGTTACCACTCCGGGGTTTCCCTTCTCCATATCCTGGTTGTTGCGTCACTTCCTCCAAGTCTTCTTTGTCAGCTCGAGTTCGAGGAGAGAGCACTACACTCTGGGAATTGACCACAGGATCACCTATCCTCTAAACCTACGGCACAGTGACTACCTACCGTCTTCTACAATACTCAGCCTTACTCGTCAGCCATCTCAGCTCCTCACTTAAGTATTTGTAATCTTGTATTGCCTCTCCCACCTCCACCTTGCTTCACGATTGTTTTATGTTGTATTAATATGTATATACTGTTAATGTTTAGGTTAAGTTTGGTTAAGGGTAATTTATAGGAAGCTGAATATTTTGTTAAGGAATTTATGGTACTTTATTATACACAACGAAAACTCGCATCCTTTGTCTACCCTTTTATATTCCGATTGTCTTTGTTTTTTTATTGTTGTTACCTGTTGGGATCTGGGTAGACTTTTAACTATATTCTAAATCCCCAACTCGTAACAACCATAAATACAAAATTTAAAAAATAATCAAGAGTGAGAAACGATATATGTATGTTGTGTTGTCAATGGTAAGAGAAACAATTCAGACCCTGCAATTGTGTGTAAATGAGACAGAAAGACAGATCAGCAACCTGGGATGCCATATGGCAGCAGGGTCTACCATTAGACAACACATTATGCTTCAAATATCTTCCCAGGCGGTAGTACCTCTCTGTTTGATAGCTGCCTACTACCTACGTAGGTAGTAAGTTAGGTTAGGTTAGGTTATCAAACTCATAAACTCATAAAACGTAAAGGATTTAACATTTTTATACAAGTTAACGATAAAAAACAGCATTTGATCTTATAATGAAAACAACAACATTATAGTATTAAGCTTTAAATATAATGTAGATAAACGAACCTCCCCTCCCCCTCCTCACCCCTCACCCCTCCCCCTCCTCACCCCTCACCCCGCACCCCGCACCCCTCACCCCTCACCTCATCCCTCATGATATCAACTTTACTTCTCAACTTCAGTTTCCAGACGATATTTTTTCCCCTACAAGTTCATTGGGTTGGGTAAGGTTAGGTTAGGTTAGGTTAGGTTAGGTTAGGTTCGGTTAGGTTAAAATGTTGTTTTAAATCTCAGTGTTCCTCTCTGGCCTGAACCTGTCCATGATCTTTGCACCTCTTGATTAATACCTGTAATATACACAGGTAAATCAAGTATAAATAAGAAATTGTAAAGGACTGTATATATATATATATATATATATATATATATATATATATATATATATATATATATATATATATATATATATATATATATATATATATATATATATAGCATCATTCTGTATAAGTCCCTTTAAATTTCCTCACATGGACGTTATACATGTTGAGGTTATGCCTGGAGGCCTGAGTCTTGTACTCCACCATCATAAAGCCGATGTATACACTGACTAACGAGCAAATATTCCTTTTATTTCATCATCACTACCTTGCATCAATAGCCCCCAACCTTCTTATTACACCTAAAACCTCCAATAAATCACAAGAGAAACCTCACAAACATCCTGGGAGAAGAAGAAAAATATCAACAGTGTAGGAAGCCTGAACGAGTTAAAGGTAAACAAACTTCTCGTTCAGATCGACCAGAAACAACGCCTCCGAGTATGTGATCTAAGAACAATGGCGGACACAA